>NC_066562.1:9511309-9513809 GCF_024679095.1 Eriocheir sinensis
ATGGGATCGAGAGAATGGCGCCGCTATAAAATACTTGCCTGCGCTATTGAAGGGATCGGCCAGGAGAGGTATATGTTAGATTTTAGACACTAATGACGTTGTTTTGGGGAGTGCCTTTTCCATGTATCACTGTTCTATTTTGCATTTATATAGAATCACTGTTCTATTTTGCATTTATATAGAATCACTGTTCTATTTTGCATTTATATAGAATCTTCCCCCCTTTTTCTGCATCTTTCTCTTCCTCTCTATCTACGAGGAGGAGGAGGAGGAGGAGGAGGATAGGAAGAAATTTGACACTTTTTCCATAGGTTTTGTCACTAACCTTTATCTCTACACAAACGCGTGGCACTCAAAACTAAAAGAAGATTGGTATTTATTCTTTTATCATAAGTTTTAGCATTCTATTTTTCATCTCTATACAAACACGAACACTTCTTTTGAGCTGTTCCGCTTTGTATCGATTCTTATAAGTCCTCCTTCTCAACACTTCCATACTTCACAACATGCATTTAGTTGGTTAGTTTTCCTCTGCTTCTCCTCCTCCTTCTTCTTCTTCTTTTTCTTCTTCTTCTTTTGAGCTGTTCCGCTTTGTATCGTTTCTTATAAGTCCTCCTTCTCAACACTTCTATACTTCACAGGACACACTTAGCTGCTTCACCGTGCACACTTATACACTTCACCCTGAACTGATGTGTTTTTCTGGTCTTTTGGTCTTTGAAAACTACACAGTACCCGTTCAAAAGAGCAATTTTCTGTGAGGCAATGTAGCAAAAAATTGGACTTTTTCGCATAAACTAAAATATAGGGCTGAATGTGAACAAATGAAGGTATACGTTAGTTTTTATATATTAACTCTTCTTCTTCTTCTTCTTCCTCCTTCTCCTCCTCCTCTGGTTCCTATTCACTAATAAATAATAATGTTTTTCTAATCATCCTCCACTTTTTTTTCTGGTTTCTTTCCTTCCCTCGAATCTTCCCCCCTTTTCTGCTTCTTTCTCCTCCTCTCTGTCTTCAAGGAGGAGGAGGAAGAGGAAGAGGAGGAGGAGGAACATGAAGAAAAAGAATGACTAAGAAAATAAACTGAAGAAAAAGAGGAAGAGGAGGAGGAGGAGGAGGAGGAAAAAGAAGAATGACGAAGAAAATAAAATGAAGAAGAAGAAAAAGAATAGGAAGAAGAGGAAGAGGAGGAGGAGGAGGAACAAGAAGAAAAAGAATGACAAAGAAAATAGTGAAGAAAAAGAGGAAGAAGAATAGGAGGAGGAAGAGGAAGAGGAGGAGAAGGAACAAATAGAGAAAAAGAAGAATGTCTAAGAAAATAAATTAAAGAAAAAGAGAAAGAAAAGGAGGAGGAGGAGAAAACAACAACAATCTATAACACAATGAAAATAAAGACAAATAAATAAAAAGGTCAGATAAATAAAACCTCCTGTGTGTGTGTGTGTGTGTGTGTGTGTGTGTGTGTGTGTGTGTGTCAAAGCTTTATATATAAGTCTGTGTTCTCATCGCGTATATAAAAAGTTGATGCATGAGAGAAAACGGTGGACGGTAGTGTTGTTTTGTGGGTAACTTTTAAAATGAGTAGATAAAAACATGATTATCTAGAGAGAGAGAGAGAGAGAGAGAGAGAGAGAGAGAGATACACTTCGTTTTCATTATATTCCCAGTTCTGTTGCAATTAAAAGAACATTCAGTAATAATTTAAAGAACATTGTAACCTTTTTGTCAGAGTCGCTAAAACAACACGCAATACTTGTTCTTTTAAGGGATAACACAAACAATCTGACTCAATAACAAATTACATCAACAATTCATTACCTCACCGATATTACTACAAAAGAACACAACAGTTATATTTCTCATCCTCTTTGTTCTGTTTTTATGACTCAAATAACGGCAAGAACAATCTATCCACCCCCCGTTATGTATATTCCAGAGACGGAGAGGTGGAGGACATTGGGAAAGGCCTATGTCACCCTTAAACCTAACCTAACCTAACTGAAGGGAAAGGAAGGAAAGGAAATAAAGAAAAGGAAGAAAGGGAAAGGAAGGGAATGGAAAGGAAAATAGAGGAAGGGAAGGATAGGAAATTAAGAAAAGGAAATAATGGGAAAGGAAGGGAAGGGAAGGGAAGGGAAGGGAAAGAAAAGGAAGGGAAGGAAAACTATCGGAAGGGAAGGGAAAAGAAGGAAAAAAGGAAGGGAAAGGAGAAGGAATCAGGGAAAGGGAAGGACATAAAATAAAGGAAGGGAAGGGAAGGGAAAGGAAGGGAAAGGGAAATAAAGAAATTGAAGAGAGGAAAATGAAGGGAAAGGAAAGGAAAATAGAGGAAGGGAAGGGAAGGGAAGGAAAACTCTCAGAAGCGAAGCGAATGGAAGGGAAGAGAATGGAAGGATCAAGTCTTTAGTTTGGGGACGATTAGTATAACGGGGCTCGAATTTTTTTTATATTTCAACCACATCCTGGTCTTTTAAATTACACGTGTGCTCTTACCCTACCT
>NC_066562.1:9518809-9521309 GCF_024679095.1 Eriocheir sinensis
AAATCCTTTAAAAATCGTATGGGTCGTTACTTCATCTCGTCGCGTTTTAGGAGTAAGCTAAACCCACACATTTTTGGAGCGGACAACCTCGAAATGGGCCAATATCCTTTCTGTTGCTCGCCTTTCCGTGTTTCCATGTTTCACCGCTTCCTCCTCATGCACCCCCGAACCCCAAAGCATCTGACTTAAAAACCACGGAAGAAACAAATTTACAAACCAGTCTTGTTTACATACCATTACGCGTACAACCTTTTTAGGGATACCGAAACTAATTCTAATGTACACTCTTTCTTGTCAAACTTAAGTGGGATCAGAAAACGTGGGAGGAATTGGAAACTTTGCATGCAGTATAAACAGAGGAAGCTTGGCGTGTTGTGTTCTCTTAAGGGGGGACTCTGGAGCTCTTCTTGGCGAGGCAGGAATATAAGAGGTCTCATTATGGGAAATTGGATCATCCTCGTTGCCCTTGTTCTGGATGCATGTTAACGCTTTCTTTTCATTATTTTGTTCATTTATTTGTAAGTTTAGCGTTTCTTTCTTTCGTTGGTGTTTTCTTTCTTATTTTCTTTCATTCTTTCTATCTTCTTTCTCTCTCTCTTTCGCTTTTCCCTTTTGCTATCCTATTTCTCTTTCCGTTTCATCTTTCTTTTCGTTATTTTTAATTATGTTTATATTTATCTTTGCCTCGTAGTTTTCTTTACATTCATCTTTTCTTCTTTCTTTCTTTTTGACCTTCCTTCCTTCATCTCTCCCTTCCTTCCTTCCATCCTTCCTTCCTTCTTTCCTTCCTCCCTCCCTTCCTTTCTTCCTTCCTTAATTCCTTCCTTCCCCTTCATTTTTTCATACTTGAGTTTTTTCCACAGAGGAGGAGGAGAAGGAGGAGGAGGAGGAGATGGGTTTCAAAGAAGAATGTGGCGTAAAATTTTCCTTTTTTTACCTGAAAGACGCAACCACTAATCAAGGTCACGAACACACGAACACACACACACACACACACACACACACACACACACACACACACACACACACACACACACACACATTTCTTCCTCCTCCTCCTCCTCTTTCTCCTTTTCCTTCACCTCCAAAATATTTAACCTGAGAGAGAGAGAGAGAGAGAGAGAGAGAGAGAGAGAGAGAGAGAGAGAGAGAGAGAGAGAGAGAGAAATTAGAGCGAGTCTCAAATACTTCAAGGTCACTGGGCCACACCTTGTCTCTCCCAGCCAGAGGTGACCACGCCCAGGTGTTGAGAGAGAGAGAGAGAGAGAGAGAGAGAGAGAGAGAGAGAGAGAGAGAAAGAGAGAGAGAGAGAGTAAATAAGTAATATATTCTTAAAGCCACATGTATTACCTTGCCTGGTCTCTCTCTCTCTCTCTCTCTCTCTCTCTCTCCGTTCCTGGTATTGAGAAAACATGATTCATCTTTCTTCTCCTCCTCCTCCTCCTCCTCCTCCTCTTCCTCCTCCTCCTCCTCCGCATCTCCGTCCTTCCTCATCTTTTCTTACCTAACCTTCTTCTCCCTTAAATTTTTACTTTACCACTCTTCCTTTACTTCTTCCTGTGTTGATATTTAGCTAAAACCTCCGCTATTCACGTGTTCATAATGACTTAATCTGACTAGACTATGATTGGGATAAGTTTGTTTAAATGTCCGTCTTATCGTGCGTTTGTTTGAATATATGCGTTTTAACCAGTCCGCTACGATAGGCACGGATTTCGCCTTCACTGGTAGCCTGGTAGCATACACTCCCAAGTCATTCTCTGCCTCTGTGGTGGATAGTGGAGTGTAGTATTGGTGTGCTGGATATCCCTTCACTGGTAGCCTGGTAACATACACTCCCAGGTCTTTCTCTGCTTCTGTGGTGGATAGTGGAGTGTAGTATTGGTGTGCTGGATATCCCTTCACTGATAGCCTGGTAACATACACTCCCAGGTCTTTCTCTGCTTCTGAGGTGGATAGTGCAGTGTTTCCCATATGGTATTGGTGTGCTGGATATCCCTTCACTGGTAGCCTGGTAACATACACTCCCAGGTCTTTCTCTGCTTCTGTGGTGGATAGTGCAGTGTTTCCCATATAGTATTGGTGTGCTGGATATCCCTTCACTGGTAGCCTGGTAACATACACTCCCAGGTCTTTCTCTGCTTCTGTGGTGGATAGTGCAGTGTTTCCCATATAGTATTGGTGTGCTGGATATCCCTTCACTGGTAGCCTGGTAACATACACTCCCAGGTCTTTCTCTGCTTCTGTGGTGGATAGTGGAGTGTTTCCCATGTGGTATTGGTATGCTGGATATCCCTTCACTGGTAGCCTGGTAACATACACTCCCAGGTCTTTCTCTGCCTCTATGGTGGATAGTGGAGTGTTTCCCATGTGGTATTGGTGTGCTGGATATCCCTTCACTGGTAGCCTGGTAACATACACTCCCAGGTCTTTCTCTGCCTCTGTGGTGGATAGTGGAGTGTTTCCCATGTGGTATTGGTGTGCTGGATATCCCTTCACT
>NC_066562.1:9526309-9553809 GCF_024679095.1 Eriocheir sinensis
AAGCTGGGGGCATACGCTAAAGCTGGGGCATACGCTAAAGCTGGAGGCATACGCAGTTGGGGGCATACGCTTGTTGGGGCATACGCTAAAGCTGGGGCATACGCCAAAGCTGGGGGCATACGCTAAAGCTGGGGCATACGCTAAAGCTGGGGCATACGCCAAAGCTGGGGGCATACGCTAAAGCTGGGGCATACGCTAAAGCTTGGGGCATACGCCAAAGCTGGGGCATACGCTAAAGCTGGGGCATACGCTAAAGCTGGGGCATACGCCAAAGCCAGCATACGCTAAAGCTGGGGGCATACGCTAAAGCTGGGGCCATACGCTAAAGCTGGGGGCATACGCTAAAGCTGGGGGCATACGCTAAAGCTGGGGGCATACGCTAAAGCTGGGGGCCTACGCTAAAGCTGGGGGCCTACGCTAAAGCTGGGGCACACGCCAAAGCTGGGGCAGCATACGCTAAAGCTGGGGGCATACGCTAAAGCTGGGGCCATACGCTAAAGCTGGGGGTATACGCTTAAGCTGGGGGCATACGCTAAAGCTGGGGGCATACGCTAAAGCTGGGGCATACGCTAAAGCTGGGGGCATACGCTAAAGCTGGGGGCATACGCTAAAGCTGGAGGCATACGCTTAAGCTGGGGGCATACGCTAATTGATTGAATATCTAAGAATTACTAGATGAGCGAGTTCAAGCGTAAGTATAAAGTGTCAGTACAGCGCCGGAGCAACACAAATAACCCAAGCGGTGGCTCAGTGGTAGCGTGCTGGGCCCACATTCATCGCGTGATGGACGACGCGAGTTTGAATCCCCACGCTACCACCTGGGATTTTTCAGTCACCGCCGAGTGGCTTAGAACTACCCACATGCTGTCCTGAAGACCACCCATCAACCCGGACTCTAGAGGAAACCGTCCAAGTGAATCAAGAACGAGTTCCGGGGGGCAGCATGAGCCAAGAGAAGATGGCGCCACTATAAACACTTGCCTGCGCCATGACGGGCTGGGTCAGACTACCATCCAGGCCCCTCAAGCAAGCCTACTGGCGCTATAGGCGTAGTATACTATACTAATCGCTATACGAGAGCAACTGTTAGCGGGTTTTTCTTTTTTTACATCTTTTTGTTGCCCTTGAGTTGCTTTGTGTGCTGTAAAAAAAAAAAAAAAAAAAAAAAAAAAAAAAACTCTCCTCTTCTCCCACTAACATGAGCCGCGTGGTTGCGTTGTGGCTCGTCACATGACCATCACATGTCTTCCAGCCGGGCACTGATGGTATGGAGGGTGATCTTAACCTGTGTGTGTGTGGGTGGGTGGGTGGATGTGTGTGTGTAATTCACCTCTTGGTCTGCTGCGGGTCTCTCTGGAGGCAGCCAGCCGTTCCCCTACGGAAGAGCACAGAGCTCGTAGTACCGATCTTTGGGTAGGACTGAGACCACTCACACACAACACACCGCGACAACGAGGTAACAACTCCTTGCCTGACGTCGTGTACCTACCCACTGCTAGGTGAACAGGGGCCACACGTGAAAGAAGAT
This sequence comes from Eriocheir sinensis, assembly GCF_024679095.1. Classification (NCBI taxonomy): domain Eukaryota; kingdom Metazoa; phylum Arthropoda; class Malacostraca; order Decapoda; family Varunidae; genus Eriocheir; species Eriocheir sinensis. The sequence goes on from NC_066562.1 coordinate 9,527,838, forward strand.
AAACACAACTTATCTTCACCCAGACGGGGAATCAAACCCCGGTCCTTCTGGTTGTGAGGCAGACGCTCTATCCACTGAGCTACCGGGCCGTGTGTGTGTGTGTGTGTCCTCCTTATTCCGTTAAAAGTAGGCTCACTAGACATGCTATCTTTCTTTTAGTCATATTTTTTTTCAATCGTATTCTCTGCTTCCTTACGTTTTACTAATTTTGGAGTTCCATTCAATACATTTTTTTTCCGAACTGCTCCAGTGATTCTTGTATTACTTCGTTCTTCTCCCTTATGTCTTCCTTTCTTTTCCAGCCTTCTTCTTCTTTTTCTTTCCCGTGCATGATTAACCTGAACTTCTTTGCACTCATTTCCTTATTTTTTCTTCCTTTCTATTTTCATCTCCCATCCCTCCTCTGCTTCTTCTTCTCTCTCCTCGTCAACTTTTCCTCACTTAATTTCCTTACTTCTTCCCTCTCCACCTCTTTCATCTCCCATCCCTCCTCTGCTTCTTCTTCTTCTCTCTCCTCGTCAACTTTTCCTCACTTAATTTCCTTACTTCTACCCTCTCCACTTCTTTCACCTCCCATCCCTCCTCTGCTTCTTCTCTCTCTCCTCGTCAACTTTTCCTCACTTAATTTCCTTAGTTCTTCCCTCTCCACTTCTTTCACCTCCCCTCCCTCCTCTGCTTCTTCTTCTCTCTCCTCGTCAACTTTTCCTCACTTAATTTCCTTAGTTCTTCCCTCTCCACTTCTTTCACCTCCCCTCCCTCCTCTGCTTCTTCTCTCTCTCCTCGACATATGTATTTTCTCTTCCTGTTGTTATTGGGGTTTTTTCCACCTCGTGTTGTAATCTCGCCCAGTAATCTTTATCGACTCCTTTACTATAACCTTTTAAGTTTGTGATAAATGTGAAGAAATATTTGTGTATGTGGGTTTTTTGTGTGTGTGTCTGGGATTTTTTTTTGGTGGTGGTGCTTCTTAACTATGCGGTAGCGCGGTGAAAGGTGACCATGTTTGTTGCTGTCCTGTGAATGTGTTTGTTTTGGTGCTCTGTGTGCTTGTTGTGATTGCCGTGACTCGTGTTGTGACATTTCCGGCACCTCACACACACACACACACACACACACACACACACACCACACGGAAAGTTGGAGGGTTTCGTTTAGTCGGCGCAACATCTGTGGTCATATGCCGGAGAGAGACAGAAGGGGTAAGGAATTATAGAAGACACACACACACACACACACACACACACACACACACACACACACACACACACACATGAAGAACAATATGCTGTGAGGAAAGACTAAAGGAAATGGACTTACCAACACTAGAACAAAGAAGAGAAAGGGGAGACCTAATACAAATCTATAAATTATTGAGCAAAATGGAAGAAGTAGACAACGAGGAGTTACTACTAAAAGAAGAAATTACCACCAGGAACACAAGACGACACAGCAAAAAATTGAGGAAGGGAAGATGCTTGAGAGACATAGAGAAATAGAGCTTCCCGCAAAGAAATATAGAGGTTTGGAACAGACTAAGTGAGGATGTGGTATCGGCGAAGAGTGTGCAAAGCTTTAAGGAAAAGTTGGATAAATGCGGATACGGAGACGGGACCACACGAGCGTAAAGCCCAGGCCCTGTAAAACTACAACTAGGTAAATACAACTAGGTAAATACATACCCCCCCCCCCCCCAATACACACACATACCCCCCCCACACACACACACACCTAATGCTGCTTCCAAAAAATAAAATGTGAAAAAAAAATGAAAGCCTGCCCAGGTGACCTCCTTAGGCCTTCTTTCCACCTGGCCGTCGACCACCTTCCTCCCCCACCTGGCGCGTCGCTAATGAGGCGGTCACTTGAGTTTCACGTGCAAGGGTAATGGTGCCACGCCTATAAGCAGTGCCAGAGAAGGCCGCCTGCTTGCCTGACTCAGTGCCTACCCTGCCCTGGCGTACCCTCCCTCCCCTCCCCTCCTCTCTCTCCTCTATCCTACCCTGCCCTACCGTCCCCTCCCCTCCCCTCCTCTCTCCTCTATCCTACCCTACCGTACCCTCCCCTCCCCTCCTCTCTCCTAACCTACCCTACCGTACCCTCCCCTCCCCTCCCCTCCCCTCCTCTCTCCTCTATCCTACCCTTCCGTACCCTCCCCTCCCCTCCCCTCCTCTCTCCTCTATCCTACCCTGCCGTACCCTCCCCTCCCCTCCCTTATCCTCCCCTCCCCTCCCCTATCCTACCTCCCCCGTCTGGAAACTCCCATTAGGAAATCATTAATTGGCCCCAACCTTTAATTTTATTTTGGATCAAGGAAACAACAACAAACGCAATCGGCCATTAAAGAAATCAATTAAGACGTTTATTAATCGGGCGCTGAGATACCATTGAAAATATATACTGATGACCCACTTATAGAACTTGTAAGGGAGTCATCGGTATTTAAGAAGGTGAGAAATAAGAAAACTAGGAAATTAAAGTAAAAAAAAAATCAATTAAGATGTTTATTAATCGGGCACTGAGATACCATTGAAAATATATATTGATGACCCACTTATAGAACTTGTAAGGGAGTCATCGGTATTTAAGAAGGTGAGAAATAAGAAAACTAGGAAATTAAAGTAAAAAAAAAATCAATTAAGATGTTTATTAATCGGGCACTGAGATACCATTGAAAATATATATTGATGACCCACTTATAGAACTTGTAAGGGAGTCATCGGTATCTAAGAAGGTGAGAAATAAGAAAACTAGGAAATTAAAGTAAAATAGATTGAACTGAATCATTTTATATTATCTTAAGAAACTCAGAATTAATCGACCTTCAACACATTATAAATCGATTCTCACTTTTGATTTTTTTTCTTTCTTTTTTCGATCAAGGAATCAACAACGAACGCAATCAATCACTTCCCAATCGAACACACACACACACACACACACACACACACACACACACACACACACACACATACACACACACAAACACACACACACACACACGAGTACACAAATTGGCTGACAAGTATCTTGTTGTATGTTTTTCTATTAAATAAGAAGTCAGCCTTGAATGGTATATTAAGTGAAGGAAGAAAAAAGGGGGAAGGAAGGAGGAAAGGGAGGGAAGGGAAGGGAGAAGGAGGAGGAGGAACAGCAAAAAGGGAGGAATTTGAGAAGGCAGAAAGAGTACAGGAAGAATGAGGGATTAGGGAAAAAACTGGAAAAAGGTATATTCAGAAGGGAGGAGAAGGAGAAGGAAGGAAAGGGAGGGAAGGGAGGAACAGCAAAAAGGGAGGAATTTGAGAAGGGAGAAAGAGTACAGGAAGAATGAGGGATTAGGGGAAAAAAATGGAAAAAGGTATATTCAGAAGGGAGGAGAAGGAGAAGGACGGAAAGGGAGGAAAGGAAGGGAAGGGAGGAACAGCAAAAAGGGAGGAATTTGAGAAGGGATTAGGGAAAAAAAACTGGAAAAAGGTATATTCAGAAGGGAGGAGAAGGAGAAGGACGGAAAGGGAGGGAAGGGACGAGGAACAGCAAAAAAAAAAGGGAGGAATTTGAGAAGGGAGAAAGAGTACAGGAAGAATGAAGGATTGGGTAAAAAAAAACTGGAAAAGATAAATTCAGAAGGGAGGAGAAGGAAGGACGGAAAGGGAGGGAAGGAAGGGAAGGGAGGAACAGCAAAACAAGGGAGGAGTTTTAGAAGGGAGAAAGATTAATTAAAGGAGGAATGAGGGATAGAGGAAAAACACTGGAAAAAGGTAAATTCAGAGGAGAGGAGGAGAAGGATGGAAAGGGAGAGAAGTATAATAAAGAGGAGGGAAGAAAAAAGACAAAAGGAAAGAAAGAAAGGAAGAAAATTGAAAAGGATGAAAAGGGAGAGAAGATGGATAAAGAGAAGGGAAGAAGAAAGAAGAAAAGGAAGAAAGAAAATTATGAAAAAGAAAATGACAGACGGAAGGATATTAGGAAAGGAGAGAAAAGGAAGGAGAAGGAGATGGAAGGAAAAGGAGGAAATAGCAAAAGGAAGGAGAAATAGAGAAAGAGAAAGATTAGATAAAAGGAAGGATGGGAAGAAGGAAGGAAGGAAGGAAGGAAGTAAAAAGATGGAAAGGAAATAGATATAAGAAGATGGAAATATGGAAATAAAAAAAAAAGAGAAAAAAAGATAAAGAGAAGAGGAGAAAGAAATAAGAATCAGGAAGAAGGGAAGAAGGGAGGGAGGGAAGGAGAGAATGAATGAAGGAGAGGAGGAGGAAAGGAGGAAGAGAAAATAGAGAAAAATACTGAAGAAAAATAAGAAAAAGAAAAAAATAAATAGAATAGGAAGAAGGGAAGGGAGGAGGGAGGAAGAACGAATGAAGGAGAGCAGAAAGGAAGGAGGAAGAGGAGGAGGAGGAGGAGGAGGAAGAAAGAAGAATAGAGAGAGGAGCAAAACACGACACGGACGAGTACATTTCCAGGCAGTATAATCGACACGCCAAAAAAAACTGGTCTGGATTCAACGATTTTGCTTGATCATGGAGCGGAGGAAGAACGGTAGGGAGGGATGGAGAGAAACTTGGAGAGAGAGGGAGAGAGAGGGGGGGGGAAGATGAAGGTAATGAAGAAATGAAGAATATCTGAGAGAGAGAGAGAGAAAAAAAAAGTGATCTCATATTGGCATTCACGAAGGAGGCAAGATCGTGTCAACCTCCAGTCTAGTTCGTGACAGGACAGAGACACATACAGAGACAAGTATCATACAGCCAGGCATTAAGATCACAAGGGTAAGGTCTATATGGGTCAAGGCTGCCGGTGTATATGTGTGTGTGGTAATGAGAGTGAGTTAGCTGATTGGGAAGGTGGTATTTGGAGGAGGTGAGAGTATTGGAACCTAAGTTTGTGGAGTTGTTAGTCGAGTTTTTTTTTTTTTTTTTTTTACCTTAATCTTGGGTTGTTATAGTGATGAAGGTTTAGGTTAGTTCCTCTTTCTCCTTCCTCTTCCTCTTCCTCTTTTTCAATTTTACCTCCTCTTCTTTCTCCTCTTCTCCTCCCATATTTCCTCTTCCTCCTTCTCTTCCTCTTTTTCTTCTACAATTTTCCATCCTCTTCTTCCTCCTCCTTTTCCTCCCAGATTTCCTCTTCCTCTTCTTCCTCCTCCTTCTCCTCCTGCTGTTTCCTCTCCCTCCTTCCGTGGTTCCTCTTCCTCTTCCACAACCTCCTCCTCTTCCAATGTTTCCTCTTCCTCATTCTTCTTCCATGCAAAATCTCCCTCCTCCTCCTCCTCCTCCTCCTCCTCCTCCTTCCTTGTTCCCTCCACCTCCACTTCCTTCTTCCCGTTCTCCTCTTCCTCATTCTTCTTCCATGCAGAATCTTCCTCCTCCTCCTCCTCCTTCCTAGTTCCCTCCTCCTCCACTTCCTCCTTCCTGTTCTTCTCTTCCTCCCCCGCCTAACCTTCCCTCACCACACGACTCAAATCTACTCCATACATATCCATACATACAGATATACATACACAACATATTCCAGCCATACACCGTCCTGAGCTGCATGACAAACAACGCTGAAATATATGAAAAGATTAACAGTAAGAACATCCCTCGGTTATACATTGATAGGGCGACCTCAATCAGTGTTAACGATGTGGTGTGGAAATCGCGTAGTCAGTCATGGAGTGTAGCCGTTCGCAGCCTTGCCTATGTCATGCTCCCCAAAAACAAGCGATCCAGTAGTCCGTGGCAAGACATAATTTATCGCCCACTTTCGAGGTATTGAGGCTTCCGTATCCTGAATCCACTCGCACCTTAAAACAATTAGCAACAGGTAGTGATCTCTTTCCGCGTTCCTGTGGGTCGTGAGGTACATCAGCAGCGCCATCATGACTTCCTAGAACGAGCTGCCATGGGGGGAGTGTGTTTAGGCAAGACCTGGATGTCCCGTGTTCAATGCCCCAAGTTTAGGCAGCACCCGATTTTTAATTTTTTTTATTTACAACAAAGGAGACAGCTCAAGGGCAAAAAAAAGTAAACAATAATAAAATAGAAAAAGCCCGCTATTCGCTGCTCCCAAAAAGACTCTAAAGAGGTGGCTGAAAGAGAGGTCAATTTCGGGAGGAGAGGTGTCCAGATACCCTTCATTCTGTCAAGCCTCGTTAACCACAGACTTCCTAGAACGAGCTGTCATTGGGGGAGTGTGTTTTGATCGCCCTCTGGTTAGGCAAGACCTGGGTGTCACGTGTTCAGCGCCCCAAGTTTAGGCAAGACCCGATTATCCTGCATTCAGTCAAGCCTCGTTATCTACAGACTTCCTAGAACGAGCTGTCATTGGGCGGAGTGTTTTTTCATCGCTCTCTGTTTAGGCAAGACCTGGGTGTCACGTGTTCAGCGCCCCAAGCTTAGGCAAGACCCGATTATCCTACATTCAGTCAAACCTCCTGAACCACAGACTTCCTATATAGAACGAACTGTCATGGGGGAGTGTGTTTTCATCGCCCTCTGGTTAGGCAAGACCTGGATGGACCTCTCCTCTCGAAATTGACCTCTCTTTTGGCCACTCCTCTAAACTCTTATAGGAGCAGCTTCTTCCTCTTCGGCAGACCCCTCCCGGATCCTGTATAGACACAACATGGCCCCCGAGTTAGCCGTTTCCGTGTAAGGGGCATCGCTTAACCTTCATGCATTGTTAAAACAGTTTGCCAGGCCGGGACACAGGCTGCGGGGCTTTTCCTTGTTCTTACGGCGATTAAGGCTGGTATTTTATGACACTTTCGCTTCTCACATCAGCTAGTTTTAAAGGTCAAAGAGGGGGTCAATCGGGTTATAGTGAGTGTTTTTGAAGGTTCACGGTACAGAGAAAGGGCCACACTACCACCAGGGTCATAAAACTACCTCTGGAAATGCCCACAACTCCTACGAAAGCCTTGCCAAATAAGCGATTTTAGGTTCATGGTACAGAGGAAGGGCCACACTACCACCAGGGTCATAAAACTACCTCTGGAAATGCTCAAAACTCCTACGAAAGCCTTGTCAAATAAGTGTTTTTAGGTTCATGGTACAGAGAAAGGGCCACACTACCACCAGGCTCATAAAACTACCTCTGGAAATGCCCAAAACTCCTACGAAAGCCTTGTCAAATATGGGAACTAGGTGGACAAAATGTTTTAAAATACGACCCCATCACTCCCTCCCCTTCACGGCCTGGTTGGGAAGCTGTCTGGAAGGAAAAGACCCCGACGCTGCTCCCCTCAACACACACGGATGTAGGGAATGAGGCAAGAGAGTGGGCCGTTTTCAATATTCATAAGGCCGCTGCAGTGTTCCTTTTCTTGTTGACCGTCATCTCCTCACACAAAAGGAGGTGAGAATGAGGGGCTGCTTTGGGTTATGAGGTGATGGATGAGTCTGCGTGCTATTGTTAAAGAGGGGAGTGGGAGAGGGAGGGGAAGAGAAGAGGAAAGGGGAAGGATGGCTCTCAGTGTAATGGTATTGTTGAAGTTCCTTTCCCTTACTTCTTTCCCTTCTTCTTCCTCTTCCTCCCTGCACTCACTCGTGGCTCACTCCCCTTCCTCTCCTTACCCTCTCTTCCCTCCCTTCTTCTTCCTCTCCTCCCCCTCTCCTTACCCTCACTTTCCTCCCTTCTTTTTCCCCTTCCTCTTCTCTCCCTCTCCTTATCCTCACTTCCCTCCCTTCTTCTTCCTCTCCCTCTCTTCACTCACTCCTTGATCCCTCCCCTTCCTCTTCTCATCCTCTCCTTAACCTCACTTCCCTCCCTTCTTCTTCCTCTCCCTCCCTTCACTCACTCCTCCATCCCTCCCCTTCCTCTCCTTACCCTTACTTCCCTCCCTTCTTCATCCTTTCCCTCCCTTCACTCACTCCTTGATCCCTCCCCTTCCTCTCCTCCCCCTCTCCTTACCCTTACTTCCCTCCCTTCTTCATCCTCTCCCTCCCTTCACTCATTCCTTGATCCCTCCCCCTCCTCCCCTCCCCCTTTCCTTAACATCACTTCCCTCCCTTCTTCTTCCTCTCCATCTTTTCATTCCGGCTAACTGACCTCCTGAATATACTAACTCTGCCTTTCTATAGTGAAGCCATTCCCTGCACCGACCAACTCCTCATGCAAGAGTTATTCAGGACCAATATCTTCGTTTTATCTTACATCGCATCACAAGACTTTCTACTGGGGTTCATTTTTGTACCGTCCAACTCCCTCATGCAAGAGTTATTCAGGACCAATATCTTCGTTCTATCTTACATCGCATCACAAGACTTTCTACTGGGGTTCATTCTTGTACCGTCCAACTTCCTCATGCAAGAGTTATTCAGGACCAATATCTTCGTTCTATCTTACATCGCCTCACAAGACTTTCTACTGGGGTTCATTCCTGTACCGTCCAACTCTCTCATGCAAGAGTTACAAGCACAACCTGTACCTTCACTTTATCACCGACGTAAGCAAATTCACCGTGACCAAACTGCTTTCTCTTGCATACTCGTCCATGTTTTCAAGTCTCCTCCTCCTCCTCCTCCTTCTTCTTCTCCTCCTCCTCCTCCTACCTTCACTTTATGTTAAAATCACCAACGAAATTCACCATGACCAAATTGCTTTCTGTTGCATACTAAATGTTTTCAAGCCTCCTCCTCCTCCTCCTCCTCCTTCACTATCTTAAAATCACCAACGAAAGCAAATTCACCATGACCAAATTGATTTATGTTGCATACTACTCCATGTTTCCACGCCTCCTTCTCCTCCTCCCCCTCTTCCTTCCTCCACTTTATCTTAAAATCACCAACGAAAGCAAATTCACCATGACCAAATTGCTTTCTGTTGCATACTACTCCACGTCTCCACGCCTCCTCCTCCTCCTCCTCCTCTTCCTCCTCCTCCTCCTTAACAAATCATGTCGTTAGCGGTGTGGCAGCCTCCGAACAAGCCTCGTCCCGTCAGCACAATGGGCTCGTTACAGGCGGGAAAAAATCAACAATGAAAGGCGCGCAAAAAAATTTACCCCCCTCCGTCCGCTGCCGCCGCCGCCTCGTCCACCCGGAGAAAGGACTGACGGCGGATAATGAGAGTTAGTATTAGCATTATTAGTATTAGCGTTCATTAATAGATATGTGACCAGGTTTTTTTTCACAGTTAAGAACATAAGAACAAAAGAGAATAACATAAGGAGCCTGCAAGAGGACGGTAGACCTATACAAGGCAACTCCAGTGAAATATTGCCGATTTGTGCTGAGTGTTGCCGACTTGAGCTGAGTGTTGCCGACTTGTGTTTAGCTTGTTGCCGATTTCTTCATCGTCAAGGGTTGGGGCGTTAGGACAGATCAGTGTTGGCTTTCTTTGCTATTGTTCTGTGGCCTTGCATTCAGTTTGTGTGTGTGTGTGTGTGTGTGTGTTGGGGGGGAGGGGGGGGGGAGTCTGTAGGTTTGTGGGTGGGGGGATCTAAGTGTCTGTGTGTGTGTGTGTGTGTGTGTGTGTGTGTGTGTGTGTGTGTGTGTGTGTGTGATCTTGCATGCAGTTGTTGTTTTTTTGTTTGTGTGTTTGTTTGCATGTATGTGTGAAATTCTCTCTCTCTCTCTCTCTCTCTCTCTCTCTCTCTCTCTCTCTCTCAACGACCATGACATTAGGTAACTCACGCCCCAGATATGACCAGGAGCTGTGTGACCTTGACGAGGAGGAGGAGGTGGAGTCTAAGGAGAAATTGTCCGATTGTGTCACATCTCAAGGCCACTACGGAGCCACACCCTGTCGGACACACACACACACACACACACACATACACACACACACACACACACACACACACACACTTTACAACATCATCAGAATCCGAAATAAAAACAAATGCAAGAATCATGGTCTTTATAATGTCATGAACTCACGTATGGAATTTGAGGAACACAATATATCACACACACACACACACACACACACATATTTATTAACCGATTTACGTTTTTTTTTTTTCCTCACTACAAAATCACATGATACCCCACGCCCGCCCCCTAAATCCCCCACCTCCACACATGAGACTACTGCGTGACTACCCTCCACCACCGCGCCTTCACGTGCTGGCCATTCTATTAACACAACCAGTCATTTTTAGGCACATTTTTAGGGCATGTTTTTTAGGGAATGTTTTATAGGGAATGTTTTTTAAGGGAATGTTTTTTTTAGGGAATGTTTTTTTAGGGAATGTTTTTTAGGAGTTTTTTAGGAATGTTTTTTTAGGGAATGGTTTTTTTAGGGAATATTTTTTAGGGAAAGTTTACTAGGGAATGTTTTTTAGGGAATGTTTTTAGGGAATGTTTTTAGGGATTGTTTTTAGGGAATGTTTTTTTAGGGAACGTTTATTAGGGAATGTTTGTTTTTAGGGAATGTTTTTTAGGAAATTTTTGGGGAAATGTTTTTTTAGGGAATATTTTTAGGCATATTTTTAGGGAATGTTTGGCGCTGCAGGCGAAGACGTAAAAAAAAAAAAAAAAAAAAAAAAAACAAAACAGGTAAAGCAACGTAATGGCTGTGTTTAAAGTGTGGGCGCGGTGTTTTGGGGGACTTGGGTTCGAGAGAGAGAGAGAGAGAGAGAGAGAGAGAGAGAGAGAGAGAGAGAGAGAGAGAGAGAGAGAGAGAGAGAGAGAGAGAGAGAGAGAGAGAGAGAGAGAGAGAGAGAGAGAGAGAGAGAACGCGCAAAACGGGCATAGCATAGTAACAGCAACAGGTTTTAGCGAAGTTCTCCGTCTGATAAAGGTTTGGCTCGAGGCTTAATGATCGCCTAATGGGATCGAACCCTCTCTCTTACGTAACAAAAGCCTTCAGGACCTACATAGATCAACCAAACATTAACAGCCGGTCCCTTAAGCATAATGTCCAACGTAGGTGTGACTCGTGCCGTTAAAATTATCTAATAGGGTTGAAATCTACACATAATCTACATCTAAATTATATACATTATCTAATTACCAACATTATCACCTACATTAATATCTACGCTATTACCAACATTACCTGCGTTAACTTACTTACCTAATTATCTATATTATCCACATTACCTAATTACCTACAACTTGTGATGCCATAGAGGATTCCTGTATCGCTTTTACCATCCTCCTTAATAAGGCTCCTCGCGCTGTTCTTCGTGTTATATACCTTCTCGTTCCTTCCCCTCGTTCAGGTCACGCCGCCTGGATGTAATAAGGAAGAGTTGAACGGTCTATGGTCACATGACTCGCTATATATCCAAGGTAGCTCTCTCTCTCTCTCTCTCTCTCTCTCTCTCTCTCTCTCTCTCTCTCTCTCTCTCTCTATCTCTCTGTCTATTCGTGTGTGTGTGTGGGAGGGAGGGATTGGGGGGGTTAAGGGACAGGGCAGCAATAGACCAATGAAGTGCAATACAGAGAGGGAGGTTGGAGAGGGAAGGGAAGAATCACACATAAGGGAAAGTAAAGTTCGAGCATACACTGTAGCTGCTCGTGACCTAAGCGCACATCTCCGTCACATCACCCCCTTGAGTCTATGGCGGGAAATAACCCATCACCCCGGGACGCAGGACCAGTGAGCATCCGGGTTACCACAGTTTACCTTCCCCAGGTTTCCCCAGGTACCTATTCATCCCCCCCGCCCGAGAGGATAAAAAAGATGGGTGGGTGCGCGCCAACTCCCCGGGCCGAGATTCCAACCCGGGCCCGCAGCGATGACCATTGTACCGCTGAGCCAGAAACGTAGAAGGGTGAAAGAGAAAAGACGATGTAATGATGAAAGGGATGGAGAATGAATGAAAGAGAAGAAGGGAAAAGAAGACGCGTTGATGAAAGGGATGGAGAACAGGTGAAAGAGAAGAAGAGAAAAGAAGACGCGTTGATGAAAGGGATAGAGAAATGGTGAAAGAGGAGATAAAAGAAGACATATTGATGAAAGGGAGGAAGGAAAGGTGAAAGGGGAGAAGAGACAAGAAGACACATTGATGAAAGGGAGGAAAAAAAAGTGAAAGGGGAGAAGAGAAAAGAAGAAGTATTGATGAAAGAGAGGAAGAGGCAACAGAAGAGAAAGGGAGTGTTGATTAGAGAGACGGAGAGAGGATAAAATGATGAAAGAGGAAACAAGAGAAAATGTAGAAGGAAAAACAAACGAGATGATAAAAGAGAAGGGCAGAGAATATAATAGAGAAAACAAGAATAAATAAAATAAATTCAGAATAGTAAAATAATAAATAAAAAGGAAGATTAGAAGGATAGAAGGGAAAGGAGAAAGGATAGAAGAGAAAATAACAGGTTGATAAAGAGGAAGAGTAGAAGAATGGAAGGTATGAGAGGTAGAAGGGAGAACATACAAAACGCAGACAGGACAAGGACGCTGGAGGTTGTCTGACGAGGAGAGAAGGGAAGGACAGAACAGGTGGTGCGGTCTGGCTGGACAGGTGTGGTAGGGGCGGCGGTGGCGGTGGAGACGGCTGAAAGGTGAAAGGGAAGGCAGGTGGCAGGAAGGAGGAGGAGGAGGTGGGAGAGAAGGAGGGAGAGGAAGGGCGACAGGATCAACTACTACTACTACTACTACTACTACTACTAATGATGATGATGATGAAACTGGAGGAGGAGGAGCAGGAGGAGGGAGGAGAGAGGTGTTGACAGGAGTGGAATCAACAACGTCAACATCAACTACGTCATCATATATAAATTTACAATAATAATAATTTTCATAGAGAAAAAAAAAAATGGAAAGTTGACAGCTGACAAAACTATCTACACACACACACACACACACACACACACACACACACACACACACACACACACACACACACACACACACATACACACACACTTCACTGACAACCAAAATTAATAGTGGTCATAATAATAATAATAATGATAATGATAATAGGAAATAAAGATACACGATAATAAGTATATGTGTGTAAAAGTAAGAGCTGATCAGATAAACAAAAACAACTTGACCTTAGAAAATAAAATAGAAAGCTTTTGACGAATTAGGAAAAAGAAAAAAATAAAGAAATAAATAAAAGAAAAAAAATAATCATATATATACGAGACTAATATTGACAAAGTATTGATGATAATTGGAGAGAGAGCGAGAGAGAGAGAGAGAGAGAGAGAGAGAGAGAGAGAGAGAGAGAGAGAGAGAGAGAGAGAGAGAGAGAGAGAGAGAGAGAGAGAGAGAGAGAGAGAGAGAGAGAGATAGAGAGAGAGAGAGAGAGAGAGAGAGAGAGAGAGAGAGAGAGAGAGAGAGAGAGAGAGAGAGAGGACCACATTCCCCCCACCACCACTACCACATAACTACCACCACTACCACCACCATCACCACCACCACCACCACCATCACCACCACCATCACCACCATGTGACCTTAGCCAGGGGTCTCTTGTAGTCCTGACCTTCCCCTTTGGCCGCCACTGACCTTTTTGTGGCGCAGGGAGCGATATGAGTCCAGGAGGAGGAGGAGGAGGAGGAGGAGGAGGACAAGAGATATATGCGTTCAGAAACATATTGTGAGTCTTGTCTTTTTCTTCCTCCTCCTCCTCCTCCTCCTCCTCCTCCTCCTCCTCCTCCTCCTCCAATATATCAATCTCAAGAAAAAATAAATATCAAAGATGCAATTGGTAGTGTAAAGGTCGAGGAGGAGGAGGAGGAGGCTCGATGCAAAACTAAGACAATAAAATAAAGATAAATAAAGATAAATAAAAATGTGAAAAGGAAGGAAATACGACGAAAAGAGATATAGATAGACAGATAGATAGATAGATAGAGAGAGAGAGAGAGAGAGAGAGAGAGAGAGAGAGAGAGAGAGAGAGAGAGAGAGAGACTGATATATACAAAGAAATATCGCTAGTTCTTTAGATAGAGATGTGAGTAGGCAGACAGATAGATAGAGATAGATAGATAGACAGACACATACATACATACATACATACATACACACACACACACACACACACACACACACACACACACACACACACACACACACACACAGACAAGAAAAGAAACTCGAAAATGTGACTAAGGGAACGGAGAAAGGTCACACGCCCAAACACACACACACACACACACACACACACACACACACACACACACACACACACCACAGACACACACCTAAACACACACACGTCACATAAAACACTAAAACAAACAGACCAACACACACACACACACACACACACACACACACACACACACACACACACACACACACACACACACGGGAAGCGAGTGTTGATTAAGCAAGACAGGTGAGCTAAGCTAAAGGTAGGGTGGAGGGGGGAGGGGGAAGAGGGGAGGGGGTTTAATGGGGTATAAGGGAAGGGCAAGGAGCTTTTTTTTTCTTTTTTTTTTCTTCCTCCTCCCGACGGTCTGCGGAAATCGTGTTGGCCTATACTCGAACTATCAAAAAAAAAGAGAAATGTTACCGATAAGAAGATAATTTAAGAGGGTGATGAAGAAAAGGGAGAGGAAGGGAAAAGGATTGAAAGGGAAATGAGGGAGAGAATAGGGAGAAGGAGGGCGAGGTAGAGAAAGGGCAGGAAGGGGAGGAGAGAGCAAGAGAAAGGAAGGGAAGGGAAGGGAAGGGAAGGGAAGGGAAGGGATGGGAAGGGGAGTGTGGAGTGAGAAGAGAGGGGAGAGAAAGGGACAGAAAAGGAAGGAAAGGAAGGAAGGAAGGAAGGATGGGAAGGGAAGGGAAGGAAAAGAAGGGAAGGAAAGAATGGAAAAGGGAAGGGAAGGGATGGAAAGGAAGGAAGGAAGGAAGGGACAGAAAAGGAAGGAAAGTAATGGAAGGAAAGGAAAGAAAGAAAGGGTAGTCTCTCTCTCTCTCTCTGACATTCTATATACGGAAATCTAGATGCCTACCATATATATTAAAAAATAAAAAAACCGCGTGAAAAAAGTGGCAATTTTTGATAATAAGAGACCTTCTTTTTTTTTCTCTTAGCTCTTTTAATTCGTAGTCTGTTATATTTACTGTTTTACCCCCCCCCCCCCCAGCACCAGCACCATCACCACCACCATAGGCCTATATTCACAAACATTTCGTATATTATTATTTTTGGGGGCGTGTACTTTTGGTCTTCAGGGCCTTACTACACACGTTAATATAGTCTGTCAACGATGATGATAAATGATGATAAAAAGAGTAATGAAATAATGACGAATAAATAAAATAATGAAAAGATATTAGCATTAAAGTCTTCGGGTGATTATAAAAACTGCCTCATTTACTTTTATTTTGTTATACTTTACTCCCATACACTTTCTTTTTCTTAACACGTGAGTCAATGAGTTCAAAGCTGATCAGGAAGCAAGTCAAATATCTGAGTCTTAAAAAAAAAGTATCGATAAGGTTGAGTTTGGACGAGGAAGAGAAACCTTGAGAGATAACTTTTTGCCCTGATTATTTTGATGTTTTTTTTCTTCAAGCACAGAGTATTTTTTAAGCACATTGGATATAGGTTTTTTTTTTTCTAAGCACATACGAGTTTTCTTTCTTTTTCAAGCACGTTATTTTTTTTCTCTCAAGCACATAGGTAGTTTTTTTTTTTAAGCACATAGGATAGTTTTGTTATACTTTACTCCGATTTACTTTCCCTTTCTCAACCTGTGAGTCAATAAGTTTAAAGCTGTTCAGGAAGGAAGTCAAATATCTTGCCAAAAAAAAAAAAATAAATAAATAAAAATGTCGATAAGTTTGGGTTCGGACGAGGAAGAGAAACCTTGAGATAACTTGTGGCCCTGATTATTTTGTTGTTGTTTTTTTCAAGCACAGATTAAAGTTTTTTTTTTTTTCAACCACTTAGGATAGTTCTTTTTCAAGCACATATTTTTTTCCAAGCACATGTGATTTTCCTTTTTTTTCCAAGCACATGTGATTTTCCTTTTTTTCCAAGCATATGTGATTTTCCTTTTTTTCCAAGCACATGTGAGTTTTCCTTTTTTTCCAAGCATATGTGATTTTCCTTTTTTTTCCAAGCACATGTGAGTTTTCTTTTTTATTCCAAGCACATGTGAGTTTTCTTTTTTATTCCAAGCACATGTGTTTTCTTTTTTTCCCCAAGCACATGTGAGTTTTCTTTTTTTCCCCAAGCACATGAGTTTTCTTTTTTTTTCAAGCACATGAGTTTTTTTTCCAAGCACATAAGGTTTTTCCAAGCACGTGTTTTTCTTTTCTTTTTTTGAATCACATGAGGGGTTTCTTCAAGCACATAGGATAGTTTATTTTTCAGGCACTCATCCTTTTTTTTTTTTTGAGTACATACGATAGTTTGTTTATTTCTTCAAGCACTGATAATATGTTGCTTGGGCCTATGAAAAACAAACATTCTTATTAGTTTTTTTCTGCCTATCAAAAAAAACACGTCCTTAAGTTTTTTGCGCCTATAAAAAAAACGCCTATATTATGTTTTTTGCGCCTATAAAAAAACGCCTATATTATGTTTTTTTGTGCCTATAAAAAAACGTCTTTATTGTTGTTTGGGGCCTATGAAAAAACGTCTATATTATGTTGTTGTTTTTTTGCGCCTATGATAAAACGTCCTCATTATGCTTTTTTGTGCCTATAAAAAAACGTCCTTAAAATTAGTTTTTTTTGTGTGTGTGCCTATAAAAAACGTCCTTATTAGCATTCGCCATAAAAGGTTCGAAAAAAAAATATATTAAAGATGGCGAAAGAAATCCTTGGCGGTCTATTTTTTTCTCCTCTCCAAGCAATGTGGGTTTTTTTTTTTTTTGTGTCGAAAATATTTCATTGTTAGTATTCCTAGTCGTCATCCTCTTAGTCATCTCCTATTGCCATCATCTCCTCTTGGTCATCATCTCTTTGTCATCATTATCTCTTGGTCATCATTTCCTGTCATCATCTCTGTCATTATCTCTTCTTTGTCATCATTTCCTCTTGGTCATCATCTCCTCTTTGTCAGCATTTCCTCTTGGTCATCTCCTCTTGGTCATCATCTCCTCTTGGTCATCATTTCCTCTTGGTCATCATCTCCTCTTGGTCATCATTTCCTCTTGGTCATCATTTCCTCTTGGTCATCATCTCCTCTTGGTCATTTCCTCTTGGTTATCATCTCTTGGTCATCTCCTCTTGGTCATCATCTCTTTGTCATCATTATCTCTTTGTCATCATCTCCTCTTAGTCATCTTCTCCTCTTGGTCATTATCTTCTTTTTCGTTTTTTTCTTCATTACGGCTTCGATTTTTTTTTCTTTTGTCTTTTCTTCATTATCTTCTTTTCCCTTCCTCCTTTATTAACAGTTCTTCTTCTTCTATTTTCTTTTCCTTCTTCTATTTTCTTTTCCTTCTTCTTCTTCTATTTTCTTTTCCTTCTTCTTCTTCTTGTTTTTCATTATCATCATCTTTGCATTATCAGGAACAGCATTAACATTTACGTGGGGAAAAAAAAAAAAAAAACTTGAACACCTTTCCTTTTTTGCTAATTCGTCATATTATCCAAGTCTCATATTTGCATGAAGAAAAAAAACATCACTAACAGCTGTCTGCTAGCACACTATTATCAACGCTACTAAAATACCTTCATCCTTATCCAATATTGTATAGTCGAACATTTTTTATCCTACTCCAAGGCATTTTTTTTTTTAGGTTCTCTTTTGCGTAAGGAGAAAAAAATTGTCTCCTGTTAACATTCCCGTCATCCTTATCCTAATATGCTCGATCATTTTTTATTTCCTATTCAAAGCCATTTTTTTTAGGTTCTCTTTTACGTAAGGAGAAAAAAATTGTCTGGTGTTTACATTCCCGTCATCCTTATCCTTATATACTCAATCATTTTTATTTCCTACCGTCCTTTTTTTTTAGGGTCTTATTAGCGTAGGGAGAAAAAAATAGTCTCGTGTTTCCATTCCCGTCATCCCTATCCTTATATACTCAATCATTTTTTATTTCCTACTCCGTCCTTTTTTTTTTTAGGGTCTTATTAGCGTAGGGAGAAAAAAATAGTCTCGTGTTTCCATTCCCGTCAGGTAGACCGGGGCGGTAGTCGGCGCACTAGGTCGAGATCGCAATGCCACGGGCCAAGTGACGCGGCGTGGCGGGGCGTGACGTCACCATCTGGAGCAGTATAAAAGGGGCGACGCGGGCAGAGGCGGTACAGGTCAGCCAAAGTGGTTGTGGCAGCAGCACCCCCTCGACTCCACCTCGTCTCTCCACCTCCAGCAACACCACCGCCATGAAGTCTCTCGTAAGTGGAGCAGTGAGAGCAAGTGAGAGTGTATAGTGGAACGGTCAGGAAGTGGATCAGACAGGCAGTGAGTGGATTAAGAGTGGCTCAAATGCCTTCCTTGGGGTACCTCTTGGCGGCATCCACTTCCCGTTCTCCTCTTTCTTCTTCTTCTCCAGTGACTTTTTTGTGGTGGAAGTGGATCAGACAGGCAGTGGATAAGAGCGGCTCAGACTCCCTCCACTTCGTTTTCGTCCTTCTCTTTGGCGGTGGATCAGTGTGGCTCAGATGCCTTCCACTTCGCTTTCCTTTCCTTCTTCTTCTCCTCCAGTGCCCTTTTCTGTGGTGGATCAATCAGAAAGTGGATAAGGGCGGCTCAAATACCTTCCTTGGGGCACCTCTTGGCGACATCCACTTCGTTTTCGTTCATCTCTTTGGCGGTGGATCAGTGTGGCTCAGATGCCTTCCACTTCGTTTTCCTTTCCTTCTTCTTCAGTGACTTTTCTGTGGTGGATCAATCAGCAAGTGGATAAGAGTGGCTAAAATACCTTCATTGGGGCACCTGTTGTCGGCATCCACTTCCCGTTTTCCTTCCCTTCTTCTCCAGTGACTTTTTCTGTAGTGGATCAATCAGCAAGTGGATTAGTGTGGCTTGAACCCCTTCCTTTGGGCACCTATTATCGTCTGAGGCTGAAAGAGAACCAATGTCTAAGTGAATCGTGTCCCGGTGATGAAAAAAAAACAAAAGGATGACGATGAAGGAGAACACAGGCGGTAATGCCTTCTCCATTTTCCATTGATATCATGAACTTTCAATTTTCACTACTCCTTTTTTTTCTTTCGTATTCGTAAGTTGAGATTCACCGCCCTTCCATTCTTCACTAAATAAGGATAACAAAGAAAATAAACGATGATTGCGTTCTTCATATCTGCATTTATCGATATCACAAACACTTAATTTTTCCAACTTCTTTCATATTCGTGGCAGTAGAAGATTCACCCCGTTCTCTTATTTCCACTAACTTTCGTGTACGTGAGATAAAGAAAGAAAGAAAAATAAAGAGAGAAAACGGGCGAGGATTGCTTTCTTCATATCTGTATTCATCGATATTACAATCACTTAACTATTCCAACTTTTTCATTTATATTCGTAGCAAAAGAAGATTCACCCCGTTCTCTTATTTCCACTAACTTTCGTGTAACTTTCGTGTCGTCGTAAAGAATAAGACAACAATGACGCAAGAGAGAGAGAGAGAGAAAAAGAATCACATTGTTAGCCCATGTCCCACTCAGTTAGGTTATGAAAGACTAGTTTTGCTGATATTTCTTTCACTCATCCTCGTAATACAATGGTTCGTGTTCGCGAGATGAAACTTTCGTGTAACTTTCGTGTCGTCGTAAAAAAATTTGATAACAATGACGCACGAAAAAAAGTATCCCATTGTTTGCCCGTGTCCCACTCCGTTAGGTTATAGAAGAGTGTAGTTTTGTTGGTATTTCGTCATAAAGAATTTAACAAGAATAACGCGAGAGAAAAAGTATCCCATTGTAAGCCCATGTCCCACTCCGTTAGGTTATGAAGGACAGCGTAGTTTTGTTGGCATTTCTTTTACTCATCCTCGTAAGACAATGGAGATTCACAGTTCGTTCATTCATTCACAGCCTCTCTCTTTTTACGGTCCAAGTGAGTCATTGCGGGAGGTATTCATCTAAGTTCTTTCGCTTACCATGTACTCTCGCTTGAAGGATGAACTTTGTGATTGTTTCCCCTCCCTCATATAGCTTGCTTTGTCTGGTGATAGGATAGAACAGGTTATGATCAGGCACCTTACCAGCAACGGGGTCTGTGTGGTCTTATTTTCTATGTAAATCTATGTAAGCCATCATCTTTGTTTCTCTCTCTATCCCTCCTCCCCCTCTTTCTCTCACTCTCTCCTCTACCTCACTATCTTTCCTTCTCTCTCTTCTGCCTTCTTTCCTTCTTTTTCCTCTCCTCTTTCCTCTCTCTCATCCTCTCCTTCTTCTCTCTCATCCCCTCTACCTTCTCTTTCCTCCCCCTTTTCCTTCTCTCTCCCTCTAACTTTCTATCTCTCTCTCCTTCCCTTTTCCACTCTCCTCCCCTCTTCCTTTCTCTGTATTCCTGCCTTGTCGTTTCTGCCGAGTACAAATAATGCTCAAGAATTTAACCGTTTTGCGTGTGACAGTCCACCGCTTTCACCTTTCCGTTACTAATCAGTGCAAGAAGGTGTGAAGGCCAGGTGTGGACAGCGAGGGGCTAACTAACACTTTGATCATGTCCCTTTTTACCCTGACAAAAACGACAGATTGAAATGTCCGGATATTCCCAAAGTCCTTGATCCCTTTTCTTTGCGATTCAGTGCGACTATAAGACAGGACACGAATACTGTTAAAGGGTTTCGATCTCATGAGTTTAATCCTTTGCTAGGGAGGTGAATATAAGACTTCACACGGGTTTTAAGCTAGGATAGTAAGGGAAAGGTTAAGTTCGGGGTATAGACTAAGCTACTCGTGGCCTCGGTGCTAATCTCCGTGTCTCAGCCAGTGATGTGAAGGGGTGTAAGATGCTGTGTTCATACTTCTCAGCTCCACTTTGTTTTCTCATTGCAGGTAAGGATAGTGGTCTGGGAATTGATTAGAGGTGTTAATATTGAATGATGGTGAAGTTGAGGTTAGTGGTAGTGGTAGCAGAAGTTAGAGGTGGTAGTGGTTAGAGGTAGTAATGGTTAGAGGTGGTAGTGGTTAGTGGTTGACCTCATAATTCTAGTTCTGGGTCATTCATTTCTGTTCCTCTTCCTGTTTTTCCCCTCCTTTGCCTCCTCCTCCTCCTCCGCTTCCTTCTCTTCTTCCTGCTTCTCCTCCTCTTAATGCTCTCCCTTCTGTAGTTCAATTTTCTACGATTTGAGGTTGTTTTTTTTCAATCTCTTCCAGTACCTATTTTTTTCTTCTCTTCTCTTCCTTTTTTCTTCCTCTTCCTATACCTACTTTTTTTTCTACGGCTTGCTCCATGTAGGCCTCCTCCTCCTCCTTCTGATCACCTTCACCTGGGCGGGCTGGTAACGAGGAACAACAGGAAGTGAACATGTACTCTCACGCGTGCCAGTAAGGTCACCCGCTGATCCAGATTGTTGCTGCTGCTGTTGTTGTTGTTGTTGTTGGTGGTGGTGGTACAGTAAGGCAGATTCATACAGTGGACATGTTTACTTAGCTTTTTTTTTTAAGCAACTGTTCTTCTTCTTCTTCTTCTTCTTCTTCTTCTTCTTCTTCTTCTTCTTTTTCTTTTACTTCTTTTACTTCTTCTTCTTCTTCTTCTTCTTCTTCTTCTTCTTCTTCTTCTTCTACTACTACTTCTACTCCTTCTACTTTTTCTTTTTCTACTCCTTCTTCTACTTCTACTTCTTGATCTCTTCTCTTCGCCTACTAAACCGCTCCTCCTCCTCCTCCTTCCTCAGGCAATCCTTCTTGTCACCGTGGCCGCCGCATCAGCGCTCCAGGTCTCAGCACCAGTGTCAGCCAGCTTCGGCGCCGGAGCCCCGGGAGCAGCAGCAGGCGTGGGCGTCGGGCAGCCCGGCGCGGCGGCGGGAGGAGCAGCAGCTAACCCTGGCTTCGTCGACTACGGGCCTAAGGTGTACGGCATGGGCGCCAAGAACCCCCTCGCCCTCCCCCCCAACCCCTTCGTCATCCAGAGAGCCTTGGCCGTCGCTAACAGTGTTCCCAACGTGCTGGTGGTAAGTCACTCTTGTTTGGAATGAGTACAGGGCTGTTAGAGTGAATTAGGGCGTTCTTCTGATGAGCTAAGGGCATAAGGCTTGGGTAACTCTTGTTGGGATGAGTACAGGGCTGTTGGTGTGAGTTAGGACGTTCTTCTGATGAGTTAAGGGCATAAGACTTGGGTAACTATTGTTGGGATAAGTACAGGGCTGTTAGAGAGAATTAGGGCCTTCTCCTTAGTTACGGGGATAAGGCTTGGGTTACTCATGTTAGGGCGGAGTTACAAGGGCTGTCAGGGTGAGTTAACTTGTTGGGGCAGAGATACCAGGGCTGTTGGGGTGAGTGAGAACGTTGTTATGATGAGTTAAGGGTATAAGGCTTAGGTTACTCATGTTGGGGCAGTTACTGTAGAGCTGTTAGGGTGAGTTAAGGGCATAAGGCTTGGGTTACGCTTGTTGGGGCAGTCACTAGGGATGTTAAGATAAGTTACAGAGATTTTATGATGAGATAAGGACAGTGTTACAGCGATTTTAAGGTTAGATAAGAACACTGTTACCCTCCGTCTTTATCCCTAACCCGCCCTTTCTCTCCCTCCCTCAGCGCCTCGACCTCAACGGAGAGATCACCCTCACCAACCAGTTCGGCCAGGAGGTGGATGTGGTCGACGCATTTGGCCGCGAGATCGAGTACGAATTCTAAGGAGTGACTAAACCAAACCTCAAACACATTAAATTAACACGAAAACCTCTACAAAAACTATAAAACCCGATGATAAAACAATAGAAAAACCATCAACACTTGTATAAACGAAAACAATAGCGTGAATCAGTTTTTTGTTGTAAGTAATTTTCTGGTATCCATTCACTCATGACTTTTTTTTTATATAATTTTCAAGTCTGGTTCTCATTGCAAAATTCTCCATGTCTTGTTTTAGGATCACTTAAACCTCCGTCAGTCGTATTCCTATAAACCGATACGAAAACCCAAACAAAAAAGGCAACTGTGATTTTTTATACATTTCTTTCTCCTTCTCCTCCTCCTCCTCCTGTTTATCTCGTACATTAATTTGTCTCATGGAATATCAACAAAACTCTTAACTAAAAATATTAAAAAAAACAAAGCGCAAACTGAGTGCAAATAGTCATTCTGTATATAGCTCTCCCTATCTATCTATCTATCTATCTACCTCTCTATCTCTCTATCTATCTCAATTTATGTCTTTCTCTGGCTCATTATCATTATTATTATTGTTATCGCCGCCTCGAAGACTCAAGGTGCCCAACCACTGACCAAATCATACGAGTGATTCAGGTGGCCTGACTGCCCTTTCCGTCCTCACCCCGGCCCCTCGTGTAATGCCTGGAGGGGCGGGCGTGCCGGGGCGGGGCGGGCTGGCGTGGCGTGCCTGGGTCTGGCTGTTCCTCGTTCGACCTTTATGTGTGTCCGTTGTGGCGCCGGTCTGTGTCCCGACGCCGGTGTCTTGTGGTGGTCTGTGTCCTCAACAGCCGCCGACAATAAACGGTCTAAAAAGATGCTGTGATTTCATTGGCTGTGTTCCCTGTGTGTGTGTGTGTGTGTGTGTGTGTGTGTGTGTGTGTGTGTGTGACTACGATTAGCTGAATGGTTTGCTGACTGACTAGCTGACTGTAAAATTAGCTGAGCGTTTGCTGACTTCAGATTAGCTGAGCGTTTGCTGAGTGTAAGATTAGCTGAGCATCTTGCTGACTAAGATTAGCTGAGCATTTTGCTGACTAAGATTAGCTGAGCATTTTGCTGACTCAGATTAGCTGAGCATTTTGCTGACTAAGATTTGCAGAGCGTTTTGCTGACTAAGATTAGCTGACCATTTTGCTGACTAAGATTAGTTGAGCGTTTTGCTGACTAAGAATAGCTGAGCATTTTGCTGACTGTAAAATTAGCTGAGCGTTTTGCTGACTGTAAGATTAGCTGAGCGTTTTGCTGACTAAGAATAGCTGAGCATTTTGCTGACTGTAAAATTAGCTGAGCGTTTTGCTGACTGTAAAATTAGCTGAGCGTTTTGCTGACTGTAAGATTAGCTGAGCGTTTTGCTGACTGTAAGATTAGCTGAGCGTTTTGCTGACTGTAAGATTAGCTGAGCGTTTTGCTGACTGTAAAATTAGCTGAACGGTTTGCTGACTGTAAGATTAGCTGAACGGTTTGCTGACTGTAAAATTAGCTGAACGGTTTGCTGACTGTAAAATTAGCTGAGCGTTTTGCTGACTGTAAGATTAGCTGAGCGTTTTGCTGACTGTAAGATTAGCTGATCGTTTTGCTGACTGTAAGATTAGCTGAACGGTTTGCTGACTGTAAGATTAGCTGATCGTTTTGCTGACTGTAAGATTAGCTGAGCGTTTGCTGACTGTAAGATTAGCTGAACGGTTTGCTGACTGTAACATTAGCTGAGCGTTTTGCTGACTGTAAGATTAGCTGAGCGTTTGCTGACGGTAAGTTTAGCTGAGCGTTTGCTGACGGTAAGATTAGCTGAGCGTTTTGCTGACTGTATGATTAGCTGAGCGTTTGCTGACGGTAAGATTAGCTGAGCGTTTTGCTGACTGTAAGATTAGCTGAATGGTTTGCTAACTGACTGGCTGGATGGTCGTATATGTAAGTAGCTGATTGATTGACCGGGTGGAAGATTGACTGAGTTGATGGCTGACAGGTTGAGTGGTTGGCTGAATGGTTTGCTCCCCACTCCCCCCAACAACCCATCAACCCCCAATCGCTTTTAACATCTTGCACCACCATCACCACCACACCACCACCACTTAACAACCCTGAACTTAACTCTCACTACCACTACCAATACTACCACTACTACTACCTACTACTACTACTACCACTACAACACCTCAGACAGTAGCGAGGACCATTTCCGAAGGGCAAACTTAGACAAACCAAAACAGACGCAGAAAAACAATACAAATTACTGATATACAAATACACTAAGTTCAGGTGGTTTCAACGGGACAAAAGATACCAATCCTTATAAATAGAGTAATGGGTCTTATAATTGAATAGGGGGAGAAGGAGGAGGAGGAGGAAGGCAAGAAGTGGAGCGGTGAAGGACGTCCACTCCTTCAAGAGACATTTTCCTAAGGGTCTGTTTTTCGAGGTATTAAGTTTACTGTGTCCTGGGTTGAGGGGGGAGGGAGAGGGAAGGTGGGGGAGGGGGAGAGATGGAGGGAAAGTTAAAGGTAGAGAGAGAGGGTTAATATCGAATTTACTGTGTCCTAAAGGGAGGTAGGAAAGAAGAACGAAGGGAGGAAAGGAGGGAAGAAGGGACGGAGAGAGGAAGGGAAGAAAGGGAGAAAAATGAAGTGGATGGAAGAAATAAAGAAAAAGGAAGGAAATCAAGAGAGAGAGAGAGAGAGAGAGAGAGAGAGAGAGAGAGAGAGAGAGAGAGAGAGAGAGAGAGAGAGAGAGAGAGAGAGAGAGAGAGAGAGAGGGGAAGAAGATAGGAAGAACACTTTGATAGCGATGGTGAGGAAGGGGAGGGAAGGAGAACAGATGAAAACAAAGAGGATGGGAAGAGGAGGAGGAGAAGGGAAAGGAGAATGGAAGATGGAAGAGAAGGAGGAAGGAAAGAAAAGGAAAGAAAGAGATGGAGGGAGAGAAGGGAGGGAGAGGAAGGAAGGGAGGAAGGGAAAAGGAGGAGAAAAAGGATGGAAAAAGAAAAAGGAAGAAGAGGAAGAAGGGAAGGAGAAGGGACAAGAAGAAGAAAGAATAGGGTAAGGAAAGGGAGGAAGGGAAGGGAAGGTAGGGGAAGGGAAGAGAAGGAAGGAGGAAAAGATGGATTGAAGGAAAGAAAAAATTAAATGAAAAGAAGAAAAGTGGAAAAAAAGCAGAAATAAATAAACGTAGACAAACCAACAACAGAAAATAAACAGGAAGAAGGAAAGAAAACGAAGAAGAAAAATTGGACAAAACAAACACTGAGACGAACAAAGGGAAGGGAAGACAAAGGGAGGAAGAAGGATAAAGAAAATGGGAAGACAAAAACGAAGACAAACACGAAGACAGAAAAAGGAAGAAGAGGAAGGAGAAAAGAAGGAGACAAAGGAAG
>NC_066562.1:9558809-9583809 GCF_024679095.1 Eriocheir sinensis
CACACACAAGGTTTTCAGGTTGACTTAAATAAACAAAAGAAAAAGTCAAAACACAACAAGAAAAAGTTACAAAATATACGTCAAAATTAAGACATCCTTCACTATTATGCTTATTATTACTATTATTATTATTATTATTATTATTATTATTATTATTATTATTATTATTATTATTATCATTATTATTATTATTATTATTATTAATAGTAGTAGTAGTAGTAGTAGTAGTAGTAGTAGTAGTAGTGGTGGTGGTAGTAGAAGTATTGTCACCAGGGTTGTATTTAGGATCTAGAAACGTATTATCACAACCCAATAACCTTAATAGGCCGTGAATACGTGATATGAACGTGAATCGGACGGGATCACGCCTAATGTTTTCCGTACGCTACATATTAACTCTAGTAATGACACATATTGAAATTGTCTTGTCCCCGGCCAGGGCTATTCTTGTTGTTGTTAACAAAAAAAAAGCTATTCAAGATCAAGGTCCATTCATAAAACAACGAGCGCTATATCCCACAATGGCCAGGCCTAACTATGTCTATGAATTACCATTATTATAGACCTACTACAAGTACTAAGAATAATATTAAAGTTTGGCTGATAATAAATATTTTCTTTTAGTCCCGCTGAGTGAAAGAAAACTGGTCGAGTAAGTTTTCATGGTGCTCTATGCTGATGGCGTGAGTGAAATTCCCCACGGCCTGATCACGAGTTGGACACGCAACCGCCAGCAAGTACCCTCCCGATTAGAGGAAGACGCAATAGTTAATCTCTGGGTACTGCCGGGGCCTAAAACTCAATAGCCAATCTCTGGGTACCGGGGCCTTCACACACCACACACTCCATCCCACAGGCTCAAGAGGGGGCAGTAAGTAACCACTCCTTGTCAGCGGAAAACCCCCGGCCGGAGCGGGGTCCGAGCCTCTGCCTGCCACGCCGCGAAGCCTTGCAGCACAGCGCTTTAACCGACTGAGCTATCGGAGTTGTGTGTGTGTGTGTGTGTGTGTGTGTGTGTGTGTGTGTGTGTGTGTGTGTGTGTGTGTTCTCGCATTAAGTGTTCCGCAGCGTGTCTACAGATTTACTTTCCGTGGACACACTTTAACATGTGCATATCTCTCTCTCTCTCTCTCTCTCTCTCTCTCTCTCTCACACACACACACACACACACACACACCACCCACACACACATTACACGCATTACACGTGACGAAGAGGAAGGGGGGAAGGGGTAAGGGCGGCTGCCAACACCTCCCACCATATGGCGCATGCAGATGTTGTGATTTTAATATCATAACTATTTATATCATTACTACTACTACTACTACTACTACTACTACTAATAATAATAATAATAATAATAATAATAATAATAATAATAATAATAATAATAATAATAATAATAATAATAATAACAATAATAATAATAATAATAATAATAATAATAATAATAATAATAATAATAATAATAATAATGCTACTACTACTACTACTACTACTACTACTTCTATTACTACTACAACTACTATTACTATTATTACTACTACTACTACTATTTCTACTACTACAACAACAACTACTACTACTACTACTACTACTACTACTGGTAACAATAATAATAATAATGATAATAATAATAATAATAATAATAATAATAATAATAATAATAATAATAATAATAATAATAATAATAATAATAATAATAATAATAATAATAATAATAATAATTACAGTATTAAGACCAAGAGTAAGAAGGACAAAGACAACACGAACAAGAAAAAATGAAAACAAAAAAAATAAAGGAAAAAGATATACATACATACATACATACATACACAGACTAGCAGGCCACCAGACGGACAGACAGGCATACAGGACACCCAGAAGACAGACTCACTCATGTCTCCAAGCTTATCCAACACAAGGCACCCAGGACACACACACACATATATATATAAAGCACACGAATTTACAGTCTAGTGAGCACTCAGTGAATATCTCGATTACACACACACACACACACACACACACACACACAGATAGCTTGTGATCCTAGTCTGAGAGAGAGAGAGAGAGAGAGAGAACATATTAAAGATATAATTGTACTTCTTGCATAATCTTAAATTACCTCACAATACGAATAAACTAAATGTGTGTGTGTGTGTGTGTGTGTGTGTGTGTGTGTGTGTGTGTGTGTGTGTGTGTGTGTGTGTGTGTGTGTGTTCCCGCAGGCAGGGACTCACAAACAAACAAACAAACATATGTACGCTGTCGGACTCTTGACTGACTTATGACAAAGAGTAAATGAATGGAGGACCTTTTGAAGTGGGGGTAGGTGTGTGTGTGTCTGTGTGTGTGTGTGTGTGGGTGTGTGGGTGTGTGGGTGTGTGTGTGTGCATTATGTGTGGCAGTTTGCATAAATTGGTCCGGTTGTGTGTGTCTGAGCTGAGCCGTATTTGTACAACGGGAATGTGTGTGTGTGTGTGTGTGTGTGTGTGTGTGTGTGTGTGTGTGTGTGTGTGTGTGTTTACTGGGCTGCCAGGCGGTTTGAAAAGAGGTGAGCGTGGTGAAGGAAGAGATGGAGGAGGAGAAGGAGAAGGAGGAGGGTGAAGAGGCTGGGGGATGTGGAGGAGGTGGGTGGAAAGACAGGAGAAGTGGAGGAGGAGGAGGAGGGTGCCGGGCATGGGTGTGCTGGGGCAAGGAGTCGGGGCAGGTCTGGGGCAGGGCAGAGGCCCCTGGCGGGGGGCGGGGCGGGGCGGGCAGTGTGTGTCGGGTGGCGGCGGCGGCGGCAGTGCAGGCCGAGGCCCGCGTGGTGCAGGAGGTGACCGTCGCCGCGCGTGTGGTTCGCGTGCTCACTGGTGCTCAGGCCGCCGCGCCGCGCCGCGCCGCCGCAGGGCCGCAGCGCGTCAGGAGGCACGCCAGGCACAGTGCCGCGGGAGGCGTGGGCGTGGCGCGCAGACCCACGCGTGGAGGCTGCCGTGTGCGGGCGGGCGCGGGTGCATGCATGGCGGGCGAGGGGCTGCCGAGGGTGTCGGCGGCCCGGCACACATGAGGGCGGCCCCGAGGGCGGCCCCCCCGCAGCCAGCACGCCGGCCAGGCAGGGCGGGGAGGCGGGCCACGGCGGCCACAGCCCCGCCGTGGCCCGCCTCGTGTGGCCCATCGTGGCGGTGCTGCTGGTGGTGGCCATCGCCGGCCCGGCGCTCACCTGCTACCTGCTCGTCAAGGTACGTGTGTGTGTGTGTGTGTGTGTGTGTGTGTGTGTGTGTGTGTGTGTGTGTGTGCCCGCGCGGGTCACGCCAAGGTCGCCGTGGCTGCCTGTCTGCCACACAAGACGCGCCGTGCAGGGTCAAGGACCAAGGCGATGCCACACCACGGGCGGGGCGGCGGGAGGAGGAGGAGGAGGAGGAGGAGGAGGAGGGGTGCGCCAGGCCGCCTCGCTGCCTCCCTGTCATCTAATAAACTTCCCTCATGAGCGAGTCTTCAGCACAACGTTACGCTCACCCGCCCACACACACACACACACACACACACACACACACACCACTGTTACCACATCCTGCCCACCACCCGCCCACTCACCTTCCACAACCACCCACGCCCCCACCCACGCCCCCGACACCAGTAGCACCTCCTGCCGCCCACGCCAACACCCATTACCTAACCCCCTCCCTTCCCCCTGTCACCCCCATTCCGTTACACCCAATTTGTACGCCCCCGCACTTCACCCCCTCCCCCCCCTGGACAATAGCTTAGCACAGACCTGGTGTGATGACTACCCCAGAGCCCTGAAGAAGAGGAGGAGGAGGAGGAGGAGGAGGAGGAGGAGGAGGAGGAGGAAGAAAGAATGAGAAGACAGACGTGTAACAACAGTGAAGTAAACAGAAGGGGGAGGAAAAAATAATCTCTCTCTCTCTCTCTCTCTCTCTCTCTCTCTCTCTCTCTCTCTCTCTCTCTCAGTAACAACAAATATTATCTTCTTCCTCTTTTATTTTCCTCCTTCCTCAATTCCCTTCTTCAACGTCCTCATCTTCCTTATCCTTCAACCTCCACCTCCTCCTCCTCCTCCTCTTCCATTTCCTCCTCCATATCTTCCTTCTGTTTCTCCTTTCCCTTCTTTAAACACACACACACACACACACACACACACACACACACATTTGGTAAGGCTTTGCTAGGGGTTGTGTTAGTATGTCCATGGGTAGTTTTGTAAGCCTGGTGGTTGTTTGACAAGGCTTCTAAGACACACATTTGGTAAGGCTTTCGTAGGGGCTGTGTTAGTATGTCCATGGGTAGTTTTATAAGCCTGGTGGTAGTTTGACAAAGCTTTTGCACCATGGACGTGACACAACACTCCTGGGAACCCGACCTTCTTAAACACAAACACACATACACACACATTTGATAAGGCTTTCGTAGAGGTCGTGCATAGACGTAAAATAACACTCATGGGAACTCAATCAGTCTACGTTGTGGCCTTATGACAGGAGGAGGAGGAGAAGGAAGAAAGAAAAGGAGGAAAGAGAAGGAGGAGGAGGAGAGAGAAAGGAGAACAAACGGAAGAGGAGGAGAAAGAAGAGGTAGACAGGAGGAGGAGGAGGAGGAGAGAGAAAGGAGAACAAACGGAAGAGGAGGAGGAAGAAGAGGTAGACAGGAGAAGGAGGAGGAAAGAAGAGGAGGAGAGAGGAAGAAGAACAAATGGAAGAGGAGTAGGAGAAAGAGGAAGACGAACAAGAAGAAGAGGTAGAGGAGTAAGAGAAAGAGGAAGGCGAACAAGAGGAAGAGAAGGAGAAAGAGGAAGAGGAGGAGGAGGCTCGTATGTTCCTAACGCGTGTTTCTGAGGTCCTTTGCTTACTCTGTCCACACAATGTCCCCGCAGCTTGGCGTTGGGGTGATAGGTTTATGGTGTGCAAATACTCCTTAGTTATACAAGCATACATGGACACGAATGAGATACAGTGTTAAAGTCTTTATATAGAATTGAATGCCTGGGCTATTACGTTATTTGTTTATAGTGAAATGACTGTAATGTTACGTTCTTTATGTATAATAGAATGGCGTTTTGACGGTGAAGGAAGCAGCTCAAAGGCAAGAGTAAATAAGAAAAGCCCCCGAGGTAGAAATGAGTGGACTGTTAAGTTCTTTAATATAATAGAATGCTTTACTAGTACGTTCTTAATATATGACAGAAGGCTAAGTAATGCACAGACAGAAAAATGCTGGGTTTAAGATAGAGATAGGAAGCGAGCACCATGGTTTTAGGAACAGACGAGGGTTGGTGATATTCAAATGACAAGAACAAACAAGTACGTGGTCATATCATGCGCATAACTGGGAACATATGGACAGCAGAAGCAACAGATATAGAAAGCGAGGAACATGGATCAAGAAACAGACAAGGGTTGGTGATATTCAAATGACAAGAACAAACAAGAACGTGGTCATATCATGCGCATAGCTCGAAACATATGGACAGCAAAAGCAACAGATATGGAAAACGAGGAACATGGATCAAGAAAGACAAGGGTTGGGGATATTCAAATGACAAGAACAAGCATGAACGTGGTCATATCATGCGCATAACAGGGAACATATGGACAGCTTAACAACGATATAGAAAGCGAGGTACATGGATTAAGAAACAGACAATGATTGGTGATATTCAAATGACAAGAACAAGCAAGAACGTGGTCATGTCATGCGCATAGCTGGGAACATATGGACAGCAAAACAACGATATAGAAA
Organism: Eriocheir sinensis; assembly: GCF_024679095.1. Taxonomy (NCBI): domain Eukaryota; kingdom Metazoa; phylum Arthropoda; class Malacostraca; order Decapoda; family Varunidae; genus Eriocheir; species Eriocheir sinensis. The sequence goes on from NC_066562.1 coordinate 9,564,552, forward strand.
GCGAGGAACATGGATCCAGAAACAGACAATGACTGGTGATATTCAAATGACAAGAACAAAAGCAAGAACGTGGTCATGTCATGCGCATCGCTGAGCATATGAACAACAAAACTAACAGAAAGAGGAAGCCAGCAACCCATATCAGGAAATAAACAATACTGGAGAAACTAACACCGATGATAAACAAGAAAATAACCTTAGGCAAGTCATATAATGCGTGGACCTGATAACAGCTGGACAACTTTAGTAACAGAGTGGCGGTCATGAAATTGGATAGGTTAGGAGGCAGAGACCAAGGTGGGGAGATGAAAGTAAAGAGAGAGAGAGAGAGAAAGAAGGATGAGAGCGAAAGAAAGATGAGAGGAAGGAAAGGAAATACTGAGAGAAAGATAAGAAGGAAATAGGAGAGAGACATAACACATGACACATAACACATAGAAGTAGAAAGGGGAAAAAGGGAAGGGAAAAGAGGAAATGGAAATGAAGAAGTGGAAAAGAAAGAAAAATAAGAACATGGGATATTATAAAAAGCAAAGAGAATAAGAACAAGAAGAGGAAGGAGAAAAGAGAGCGAAGAGGAGAAAGAAAAGAAAGAAATTAGGAAAAATACTTGAAGATAAAAAAAAAGGAAGAAAAATGTAGATAAATGAAGAGAGATGGAAGGAGAGGAAGAGAGGAAAGGAAGACTGACTAATAGAAAGATGAAGAAAAAGAAGAAAGGAGAGGAAGAAAGGAAGAGAAGACAGACTAAACAAAAGATGAAGAAAAGAAAGAAAAGAAAGAAAAGGCAGAAAAATGTAGATAAAAGAAGACATATGAGAGGAAAAGGAGGAAAAGAAAGCAAGAATAACTGGATAAAAGATGAAGAAAAGAATAAGAGACAGAAAATGTAGATAGAAGAAGGAAGATGAAAGGGAATGGAGGAAAAGAAACCAAGAATGACTAGAAGAAAGATGAAGAAAAGAAGAAAAAATGAAAAGAAGAGAAGATTATGAATATGAGCGAAAGTTAGTGATAAGAATGAAGAAATTAGAAAGATCACACACACACACACACACACACACACACACACACACACACACACACACACACACACACAAACAAACAAACATCTCTCCAACTCTCTCTCTCTCTCAGCTATAAACACGTATAAAATAAACACAGAATTATACACATAAAAAAATCGTGTTTGTATACCCAGCTGAGAGAGAGAGAGAGAGAGAGATTGACTGGCTTATACTGGTTCGCTAAGGAAAATAAAGGAGAGTCGTAAGAGAAAGGGAAGGGAGGAAAGAGATGGGAGAGAGACAGTCGCAAGAAGGGAAGGGAGGAAAGAGATGGGAGGGAGACAGTCGTAAGAAGGGAAGGGAGGAGCTCGAAATAAACGCTAAAAGAAACCCAAAAAAGAAAAAAAGAACAGAAATAGTAACATGAAACAACCACAAAAAATGAAAGTAAATACCTGGAGGAAGGGAAACAAATGGCCGACTTACCTGGGGCTTAGAGGAGAGAAATGAGGCACACAAATAAGAAGAAAAAAAAATGAAAAAAATGAAGGAAAGGAGCAGAGAAATATAACTAGCAACGGGGACAAAATGGAAGAGGGAGAATGGGGTTGAGGAAAAGGGAGGAGATGATACAATGTGAAGAGGAAGATGAGAGAAAGAGAACTAGCAACAGGAAAAATGGAAGAGGAGAATGGGGTTGAGGAAAAGGGGGAGGAGATGATACAATGTGAAGAGGGAAGAGGGAGAAGAAGAACTAGCAACGGAGGAAAAATGGAAGAGGAGAATAGGAGGTTGAGGAAAAGGGGGAGGAGATGATACAATGTGAAGAGGAAGAGGGAGGAAAAGAACTAGCAACGGAGGAAAAAATGGACGAGGGAGAATGGGGTTGATGAAATGGGGGAGGAGATGATACAATGTGAAGAGGGAAGATGGATAGATAGAACTAGCAACGGAGGAAAAATGGAAGAGGGATAATGGGGTTGTGGAAAAGGGGGAGGAGAGGATACAATGAAGAGGAAGAGGAGGAAAAGAACTAGCAACAGGAAAAAATGGACGAGGGAGAATGGGGTTGAGGAAAAGGAGGAGATACAATGTGAAAGAGGAAGAGGGAAAAGACCTAGCAACAGGAAAAATGGAAGAGGGAGAATGGGGTTGAGGAAAAGGGGGAGGAGATGATACAATGTGAAGAGGGAAGAGGGAGGAAAAGAAGAGAGAAGGGCAGGGAGATGACGTCACTCACACGTTATGAGGTCTGTAACACTTGCTCTTCCTTTACAATTAGCATTTTTCATCAAAACTGTGACAACTACACTGGCAACATTTCACACTCATGTACCTCAGTTTGTATTTGTATTTGTTTGATTGCAATGAATGGCAGTAAGATGGGTTTTGCATTAGGTCCCACCTGCTAGGGCCGGAAGGAAAGGAGAAAAAATACAACAGAAGACATGGTAAAAATAGAACACGGAAGACAAAACAAAACAAAAAGAAAATACAAGAATAAAAAAACAGACCTAATACACAAATGCCTCTAGGGAAAGATATATATGCTGGCTTAACCTACTCAGCTAAGGAAAATAAAGAGAAAGGAAAAAAAAATTAAAAGGGGATGGAGGGAGGGAGAATAAATGGGTGGATTACTCTAGTCTGGTAAAGGAAATAAGGAAGAAAGAAAAAATAATAGATGTCTGGTCTGGTAAGGAAGAGAAGAAAGAAGGAAAAAATAATAGATGTCTAGTTTGGTAAGGGAGAGAAAGGAGAAAAATAATAGATGTCTAGTCTGGTTAGGGAAAGAAGCAAGAAGGAAAAAAATAATAGATGTCTAGTCTGGTTAGGGAAAGAAGCAAGAAGGAAAAAAATAATAGATGTCTAGTCTGGTTAGGGAAAGAAGGAAGAAGGAAAAAAAATAATAGATGTCTAGTTTGGTAAAGGGAGAAAGGAGAAAATAATAGATGTCTAGTTTGGTTAGGAAAGAAGGAAGAAGGAAAAAATAAATGTCAAGTTTGGTAAGAGAGAAAGGAAAATAATAGATGTCTAGTCTGGTTAGGGAAAGAAGGAAGAAGGAAAAAAATAATAGATGTCTAGTCTGGTTAGGGAAAGAAGCAAGAAGGAAAAAAATAATAGATGTCTAGTCTGGATTTGGGAAGAAAGAGAAGGAAGAAGGAAAAAATAATAGATGTCTAGTTTGGTTGGGAAAGAAGGAAGAATGAAAAAAATAATAGATGTCAAGTTTGGTAAGGGAAAGAAGGAAGAAAAAAAATAAAAGATGTCTAGTCTGGTAAGGGAAAGAAGAAAGAAGGAAAAAATAATAGATGTCTAGTTTGGTTGGGAAGAAGGAAGAAGGAAAAAAAAAATAATAGATGTCTAGTCTGGTTAGGGAAAGAAAAGGAAAAAAATAATAGATGTCTAGTTTGGTTAGGAAAGAAGGAAGAAGGAAAAATAATAGATGTCTAGTCTGGTAAAGGAAAGGAGAAAAGGAAAAAATATAGATGTAGTTGGTTGGGAAAGGAAGGAAAAAATAATAGATGTCTAGTCTGGTTAGGGAAAGAAGGAAGGAAAAATAATAGATGTCTAGTTTGGTTAGGAAAGAAGGAAAAATAATAATGATATCTAGTCTGGTTAGGGAAAGAAGCAAGAAGGAAAAAAATATAACATGTCTAGTCTGGTTGAGAGGAAGGAAAGAAGGAAGAAGGAAAAAAATACATGTCTAGTCTGGTTGATTTAGGGAAAGAAGGAAGAAGGAAAAAAAATAATAGATGTCTAGTCTGGTTAGGAAATAAGGAAGAAGGAAAAAAATAATAGATGTCTAGTCTGGATTTAGGAAATAAGGAAGAAGGAAAATAATAGATGTCTAGTTTGGTTAGGGAAAGAAGGAAGGAAAAAATAATACATGTCTAGTTTGGTTAGGGAAAAGGAAGGAAAAAATAATACATATCTAGTCTGGTAAGGGAAAGAAGGAAGAAGGAAAAAATAATAGATGTCTAGTTTGGTTGGGAAAGAAGGAAGGAAAAAATAATATCTAGTTTGGTTAGGGAAAGAAGGAAAAAATAATACATGTCTAGTTTGGTTAGGGAAAGAAGGAAGGAAAAAAATAATACATGTCTAGTCTGGTAAGGAAAATAAAGAAAGGGAAAAAAATTAAAAGATGAACAGGGGATGGAGGGAGGGATGAAGTTATAGCTCGATTACTCTACACAGCTAAGGACAATAAACAAAGGAAAAAAACAAAAGATGAAACTGGGATGGAGGGACGGAGGAATATATAGCTGGATTTCTCTACTCAGCTAAGGAAAATAAAGAAAGGAAAAAATTATAAAGTTGAACAGGGGATGGAGGGAGGGAGGAATATATGGCTCGATTACTCTACTCAGTTAAGGAAAATAAAAAAAGGAAAAAAATGAAGACGAACAGGGGATGGAGGGAGAGAGGAATATATAGCTCGATTACTCTAGTCTGCCAAGGAAATAAAGATGGAGGAAAAAATGTAAGAGAGTAGAGATGGGAATTGAGAGAATATATCATTTTCTTACATTATTATACTTTGGAAAATAATGAGGAAGGAAAAAAGTGAGAGAAAAAGTGAGGGAAAGGAGACATAAAGAGAAGAAAAGGAGGTGGGAAGAAGAATAAGAAAGAAAGATGAAAACTAAGAAGAACAAAATGAGAATGAGAAATGAGGGTAAGAAAATGAAGCACTGAAGGAGTTTAAAATAGCGATAGGAAAAAATAATAAAGAAGAGAACAAGAACAGAAAAGGAAGCAAAAAATAAAGTCAAGAAGAACAATGGAAAGAAGAAGAAGAACAAGAACAAGACGAAGAAGAAGATGAAAAGCAAACTAATGATAAAAGTTGGAAAAATTAATACGAGAAAGGAAAAATGAAAAATAAAGAAAAAAATTATACTACTACTACTACTACGACAACTACTACTACTACTTCTACTACTACTACTACTACTTCTACAACTACTACTACTACTACTACTACTACTACTACTACTACTACTACTTCTACTTCAACAAACAAAAACTCACTTTCCTATATTTTGCTGCAGTTGACAACTTAATCAAGGAAGTGAGGAGGAGGAGGAGGAGGAGGAGGAGGAGGAGGAGGAGGAGGAGTAGCATAAAAGGTGAAAGGGGAAGTAAATGAGTGCTTAGGGGAGGATGGGAGGAAGGAGGAAGAGGGGAGGAAGAGATAAGGAGTGAGGAGTGAGGTGAGTGGGGCGTGGGAGCATAGTTGAGGAGGGATGACTGGGAGTGTATGGGAAGAAGGCAGCTATACAGGGTCCTTAATTAACTAAGCTCCCCACCCACCTAATCCATGTACAGCTGGAGTTACCTGGGAGAAAGTTATAATTAACCTGTACCGTACCGATTTTCACACCTGTCTGCCACTTCCTCAGAAATTATCAAATGCTCACTCCTCCTCCTCCTCCTCCTCCTTCTCCTACTACTATATCTCTACTACTACACGACTACTTCTATTCACAAAAAGTAGTGAGAAGGATCGGAAGGAAAAGGAAAAGAGAAGCAGGAAGAAGGAAGGACAAAGAAGAGGAAGGAGAATAAATACAAAATACAGAAAATAGAGAGAAAAGAAAAATGAGAAAAAGAAATTAAGAAAAAGACAGAAAGAAAACTAACAGTAGAGGAAAAATGAAGAAAAAATAGCCAATAATAATAATAATAATAATAATGACGTAATAATAATAATAACAATATCACCACCACCACCACCATATAACAACAACATAACAACTAACAACAACAACAACAACAACAACAACAACTTTCACTACCAGGGCGCGTCAATGCAAGCGAGACAACATCAGGACAGAGTAACTGGTAATCACAGGTGTGGACTCCTAATTAAAAGTGTGGCCAGGTGACTCATAATCACCCTCATTATAGTTTTACCTGAGTTTACCATTCAAATCTTACCTGGTACTTCTTTTGATTAGAGGTGTCTATCTCTCTTTCTCCTCTATCTATCTGTATCTGTTTATCTCTACCATTCATATCTTTCCATAATTTCTGGAGCTTCTTATGATTAGGTCTATCTCTCTATCTATCTATCTGTTTGTCTATCTCTATCTTTCTGAAACTATCAACTATCCTTCTTTCTATCCTTCCTTCCTACTAAACTATACTTCTCCTTGTTCTTTCCTTTTTCTTTTCTTTCAACTTAAGCTACATTTCTCATGTATTTTTTCTACCCTCTTTTCTCTTGTCCTTCCTTCTACTCTTGATATTTTTTTTCTCTCCGCTCGACAATACATTTTCATAACTTCAAACTCTGCATTCGTCTGTTTAATTTATACTTTTTCATTGTTATTTCATTTATACTTTCAACACCTTCTTCAAACTCATTACATAATCTAACTTAATTTATACTTTTTCATTGTTAGCCTTTCATTTATACTAACACCTATCTATCATTATCTATTTCTCTCTCTATTCCCTGATTCAACTCTAGTAAATGGTGTTGGATCTTATGTAACTTATTTGGGGATCGAGACTAAGACCAGCTATAACTTGTCCAAGTGCTGTATGATTACTCAACCCACTTGACCTTGTGTGTAACCAACAAAATAAGTGTGTGTGTTTGTGTTTTGGAAATCAGGGGAATTGGTGTGGCAGAGTGTGTGTGTGTGTGTGGGTGTGGGTGTGTGGGTGTGGGTGTGTGTGTGTGTATGTGTGTGTGTGTGTGTGTGTGTGTGTTCTTATAAATGTTTATCCGATCCACCTTCATTGTCGATGTGTGTGTTAATGATAATAATAACGTGTGTGTGTGTGTGTGTGTGTGTGTGTGTGTGTGTGTGTGTGTGTGTGTGTGTGTGTGTGTGTGTTGCTATCTTACCAAGTTTCGTCCCCTACCTGTTTTTTATAGGAGTAAGTCAAAGAAGGAAGTGAAATGTGTGTGTGTGTGTGTGTGTTTGCTCTCTTACAATTTATCCTACAATTTTTTTATATAGAGATGAAGTCAAGAGGTAGTGTGTGTGTGTGTGTGTGTGTGTGTGTGTGTGTGTGTGTGTGTGTGTGTGTGTGTGTGTGTGTGTGTGTGTGTTTGCTCTTACTGGTCGTCCCTCTTTTTTTTATAGGAGTAAGTCAAGAAGGTGTGTGTGTGTGTGTGTGTGTGTGTGTGTGTGTGTGTGTGTGTGTGTGTGTGTGTGTGTGTGTGTGTGTGTGTGTGTGTGTGTGTGTCTCTTACAAATTTATCCTACCTACCTGTTTTTTTTTGCATAAAGGGAGTAGAGTCAAGGAAGAAGAGTAATGTGTGTGTGTGTGTGTGTGTGTGTGTGTGTGTACAGGTGGGCAGCATACCTGTTGTTTTTGATAACATGATAAGTGAGGAACACACATCTGATAAGTGAGAGAACGACACCACATGAACATTAACATGATTTATCCTCCTCCCTCTTCCTCCTCCTCCATCCTCCTCATTATCATCATCATCCTTTGTCTCAAAAAAAAAAAATTCCTAACCTCATGATCTTTATTTTCTTTTTCATTTCTTTCTTTATTTATTTATTTCTCTTCCTCTCCTCCTCTCTTGTTATTATTATCCATTATTATATTATTATTATTATTATTATTATTATTATTATTAATGTACTACTACTACTAACATCATCATCACTCCCATCATCTCTCTCTCTCTCTCTCTCTCTCTCTCTTTCTTCCTCCTATCACTCCTCCTCCTCCTCTTCTTCCACATCCTTCTTCCTCTTCCACAGCAAATACTAAAAAATAAAATAATATTCTACAGTATACTAAATTTACAACGTCTCTCTCTCTCTCTCTGCCAAAACGATCCAACACTCTTTAACAGTACCCATATAGTCATCTTATAGGGGTTGGCTACTATGTGCCATTAGTGTTACCTGGGTTTATCTGTTTAGAGTATGTTTTGTGGGTATATTTATTTACTACTACTATAACCATCATCATCATCATCATCTCTCTCTCTCTTCTTCAAAAAAATCAGCGTCTCTCTCTCTCTCTCTCTCTCTCTAAAACGATCAACCTCTTTAACAGTACCCATACTAGTCATCTTATAGGGGGTTAAAGTACATATATATTACACATTAGTAGCCTGGGTTTTATCTGTTTAGTATGTTTATTGGGTATATTTATTTGAGTGTGTGTGTTCGTCTGTTAAAGTATGTGTTTTTAAGAAAGATTATAAAAGGAAGAAAATTGGAATCATCAGTTCGTATATTTTGTTAGCTTGGATCGAATGTGTGTGTGTGTGTGTGTGTGTGTGTGTGTGTGTGTGTGTGTGTGTGTGTGTGTGTGTGTGTGTGTGCTTTTGCACACACACACACCAACCAGACAAGACACACCTTAATATCAAACCAGACACACATACACACACAGGCCTAACCACAGACAACGAAGACACACGAAAAAAAAAAAAAAAAAAAGGACCTACAGAACGCTTTATTTGGGGAAACTGAACACAGGGACTCGATCTGCCTCCCTTCCTCAGCGTTCCTACCTGACACTGAATTAACTCTCACCTGTTTGAAAAGGTAAGGGGAGAGTAAGAGTGCACACAAGTGTTGAAAGTGGTGATGAAGGGTGAGGAGGAGGGTGAAGAGGTGGTGTGTTAAGTGAGAGTTCTGTGCGAGGAGGGAGAGAAGGAGGAGGAGGAGAAGGAGGAAGGAGGAGGAGGAGGAGGAGGAGGAGGAGGAGGAGGAGGAGGAGTACTTAGAGAGAGTTGCAAGAAGTAGCCACGCCGATCTGTACCTCTCTTCAACCTCCACTTCATTTTAAGTTCATCTTTTCATATTCCACTTTTCTATCAATGCCTCTCTCTCTCTCTCTCTCTCTCTCTCTATCCTTACTGAATCATTTTTTTATTTTTTCTTTCGTATTTTCCTTTCTATCCATTCTCTCTCTCTCTCTCTCTCTCTCTCTCTCTCTCTCTCTTCCATCCTACTAAATCATTTTTCAGATTTTCTTTCCCTTTCTCTCTCTCTCTCTCTCTCTTACAGAAAAAACAAATAGACAAAAAATTAGTATGAGACACCTCAGCTGTTTTGTGAGGAGAGAGAGAGAGAGATGCTGATTAATGTCTCTCGAAAATTAGAGACTGAAAAAAACAAAGAAATAGTAAAAAATTGTTACAAGACAACACCTCAGCTGTTTTGTGAGAGAGAGAGAGAGAGATGCTGATTATGTCTACATCACTTGCCCCCACCACACCTCTTCCCACAATCTCTCACTCTCATCTTCCTCAAATCTCTCTCTTGTCCTTTCCTTTCCCACATACTTCACACTTATTCTCGCGCTTCCTCCTTCTCCTCCCTATCCTCTCCTTCCTCCTCCTTCTCTATATCTTTTCTCTTCTAATCATTGTCTCCTTTCTCTTATATATTCGTCATTTTCCTCCTTCTTTGCTTTCCTAATTGTCTCTTGTTCCTTCTTTTCCTTCAACCTTCCTTTCCTATTATCTTCCTCCTCTCTTCCTTAGTCAGCCACTTTCTTTGTTTTTCTTCATGATGTTTCTTCCTTATTTACATTTTTTATTGGCAATATCTTACTTTTCTTCCTCGCCCTCTTAATTTTACCAGTCATTCCTTATTTTCTACATTTTTTGTTATATTATCTTACTTTTCTTCCTCACCTCTCTTAATTTGTCATTCCTTCCTTCATTCATTTCATTTCTATTTTTCTTGTTTATTTCAGCCTTCCTTTGTTTTCTTCCTATTATCTCTTCTTTATTTTCATTTTCTTTATTATTATCTTCCTTCTCTTTTTCCTTTTTCCTTTCCTTCCCTTCATATCACTTTTTAGTTTCTTATACTTCTTCCCTTTCTTTCCATCTCCCCTCAAATTCCTCCTCTCTTGCTCTTCCTTTCTTCCTCCTCCTCATCTTCATTCATTTCCTTCTCTCCTTCATTCATTAACTCCCTTTCCTCCTCCTTTCTCTTTCATTCCTTTCTTCCGTATTCCTCCTCCTCCTCTTCTTCCTCCTCTCTTAATTCTCCCTCATTGCTCCTCCACGCCCTTTTCTCTTTACCCTGAGGCGATGAGGAGGAGAGGAGGAGGAGGAGGGAAGAAAGGAGGTTGACCTTCGTAGAGACCCAGCCAATATGTGGGCGAGACAAACAGTTGGGAGGAGGAGGAGGAGGAGGAGGAGGATCATGATGATGAAAGCGATGATAAAAGAGTAAAAATGGAAAACGAAGAAGAGAAGGAAAAGAAGATAAAGAAGAAAAGAAGATAATGATGAAAATAGCAAAGTAAAGAAGAAGAAAAAGAAGAAGAAGAAGAAGAAGAATAGTAGAAAAAGAAAAGAAGATGATGATGAAGAAGAAGAAGAGCTGGACGAAGATGAGCAAATAATGAAAAGAAAAAAAAAAATAAAAAAAAAGACTTGAGAAGGATTACTAATAAGAATGAAGTGGAAAGCTGAGGCATGAACACCATCTCTCTCTCTCTCTCTCTCTCTCTCTCTCTCTCTCTCTCTCTCTCTCTCTCTCTCTCTATAACACTCAAATGCACACACTCAAAGCACTTCAAGATCGTGTGTGTGTGTGTGTGTGTGTGTGTGTGTGTGTGTGTGTGTGTGTCGCGTGTCGAGTGAGGGAAAGGCCACTGTCCGTCCGTCTCGAGTTACAAAGGAAAGAAAGGAAAAAAAAAACTAACGTTCTGCCTCGCCTCAAGTTGTTTTCGTTTTTGCGCGGTAGATTCGTGTAGCGCGGTGATTCGCTAAGCGCGGTTATTCATATACGCGGTTATTCACTATTCGTGGTTATTCACTATCCGCGGTTATTCACTATTCACGGTTATTCACTAATCGCGTTTATTCGCTACTCGCGGTTATTCACTATTTGGGGTGATTCGCTATGCCCGGTTATTCACAATTCGCGGTTATTCACTATTCGCGGTTATTCACTATTCGCGGTTATTCACTATTCGCGGCAATTCGCTATGCGCGGTTATTCACAATTCGCGGTTATTCACTAATCGCGTATTCGCTCGCGGTTATTCACAATCGCGGTGATTTGATATTTCTCTGGTGCTCTGCTATATGTGGTCATTCGCTATACGCGGTGATTCCCATTCGCGGTGATTCGCTATACGCGGTAACTCGCTATACGCGGTGATGCCTCGGTAGGGTTAACGCACAAGACGACGCAGAGGAGATCTTTCACGCTACTTTTACGCGCTCGCTGGATATTTTAGACGTGTAGTGACACCGTCAAGTGCTTTTTTGTGTCGTTTTTTGTTTTGTTTTATTTTTCCTTACTGCAGAGAGAGAATAAGGAATGCGATAAAGATGAAGGTAAAGAATGAAAACGAAAAAAAAAAATAGTAGGAAGGAAAAAACGAAGGAGAGAGAGAGAGAGAGAGAGAGAGAGAGAGAGAGAGAAGAGAGAGAGACCCCTGGAGAGAGAGAGTTGATCATTCTTTGTTTACATTAATCAGAACAAGCGCTTATCATAGTTGATATTAAATTTGAAAAGGAAGTGACGGTCGAGCTGGCGAGGAATCAATCGTGTTGCTGGACCACTGATGGTGAACTTATTCCATTCTGCTTTCTGTTGACAGTCTGAATTTAACATCATCTGAGTTTTACGCCATTGTTCCTCGTACTTTTGAAATGTCATCGATCATAAACAATGTTGATCTGTCTACATTCGTGAAACCATTAAGTATTTTAAAACATTCGATCGGTTTCCTCCAAATGAAAACGTTTCTCACACACACACACATTGAGGGTAACACACACAGTTGTTGCACACACACACACACACAGGTGGTGTGTACACACACACACACACACACACACACACACACAATGGCTTCACGATTATTCTTAGAGCACGCTAAACATATAGTCTCCTTTTTCTCTCCCTGAGGTGTTGACGTTCGATCTTGGGCACTGCAACATTTCTTTTCTTTGTTTTTGTTTTCTATTTTTTTTCCTATTGGCTTTTTGTTTTGCTCTTTTTTCCATCTTTGTTTTCTTTCTTTCCCATTTTAATTTTTGTTGCTTTTTTTTTTTATTTCTATTTTTTTTTTCGTTGTTTTTTCCTATTTTATTCCTATTTCAATTTTTGTTTTGTTTTTTCTGTTTTATTTGCTATTTCTATTTTTTTCGTTTTTCCTATTTTATTCCTATTTCTATTTTTTATGTCTTCCTTTTCTATTTGTTGTTCTTTATGTATTTATCTTTTCTCTATCAGTTTCTTATTTTCTTGCTGCTTTTCTTATATTCCTGTTTTTTTCACGTTTTATTCTTCCTTTTATATTTTCATCTGCTGTTATCTTCTACTTTCTGCTTTATCATCCTGCTCCTCTATCTCATACACTAGCTCATATTTACCGTTCATTCCTTTGTTTTTTATCACATCAACCACCACCACCATCATTTTTCTTTTTCTACTACTGCAAATCCTTATTCTTCCCTTTTTATATTTTCATTCGCTGTTATCTTCTATTTTCTGCTTTATCATCCTGCTCCCTCTATCTCAAACACTATCTCATATTTACCGTTCATTCCTTTGTTTTTTATCACATCAACCACCACCACCATCATTTTTTTCTTTTTCTCTACTGCAAACCCTTTATTTACCAGACCTGTTTTAACCTAACCTGTTTTACTGAACCTCTGTTTACCGGCGGTGCTGATAAGGGCGGCGGCGGCGGCGGGAAAGAGATCGGCTGGAGGGTGCAGACTTGGGCGCGCCAGAAGGGAGATATGTTAGTCAGTCCATCCACCCCTTGCGCCTCGGTGTTAAGATGCCCCTCGCAGCCTCTCCCTCACCTTGCTTCGGGTCACGCCAGAGGAGCATCACTGTACTCAGATCATCGCATTTAGGTGCAGATTTGGGCGCGCCAGAAGGAGATATGTTAGTCAGTCCATCCACCTCTTGTGCCTCGATGTTAAGATGCCCTGCAGCCTCCTCACCTTCACTTCGGGTCACGCCAAAGGAATAGCCAGAGTCTGGCCACCTTCACCACCAGCGTCATTATTGCAAACATGCTGATACAATTGTGTGTTCTGGGTATCGTCCGGTCTTGAAGCACCCAGAGCCACGAAAAACACCATTGTATCACCATCAATTTGAACTTCGCCCTGCTCTTTTGATAACAACACGGCGCCTGTGATGAAGGTGGCCACTCTCCACGCTATGGTCCTGGGTCACGCTGGTAGGAGTTGGTCTGTTGAAGGGGAAGGGTTATTCAGTGTTTAAGGTTGGGGATACTACTACATTTTTTTTTTTATGTGCTGCCTCTAGCACCGGTAGGCTCTATTGAGGGTCGTGTTGGACAGCCCCAGCCTGTTAAGCGCAGACGAATTTATTTTAAGTATCTGCCGCAGTATATAACCCTTGCTTGGCTTGCGGTGGATGAGTGGTCAGCATGCAGGAGCGGTTTCCTGGGAGACCTGGGTTTCTATCCCGCTCGTCTCTACAAGCTGACAGTGTTTAGTCACCGCCGAGAGGCCTAAGACTACCCACATGCTGTCCTGAAGACCAATAAAATTACTTATAAATTGTTTGCCTGCGACAATAACGGACAGTGGCCGACCACAAGAATCCATCAAGACTGCCTACGGACACAATGGGGCTAATTTTTTTGTAAAAAAATCGACGACAACGACCAGCATAACATTAGCATTGCCGGAGATAATTTTTGCGGGTGCCTTAATGACGAAAACAAGGAAAAAAGTACGAAAAATAAACATATGCATAAAAAACGAAGGATAATTTTGGCCTGTCATGATAGGAGTGTGAAATTCGAGAGGAAGAGTGAGGAGACAAGTTAGCATGAGCCTATCACCTTGGTACACTTTTCCACCACACTTGTAACCACTGCACGATCTCCCTCACTGATTGATCCCCTGATGCTGGTGGTGGTGGTGGTGGTGGTGAAGATGATGGTGGTGGTGATAATGATGGTGAAGCTGATGTTCTCTCTCTCTCTCTCTGACGTGGATTAGAATATATTTACACACACACACACACACGCCAGGCTGGTAACACTGACTGGTTCACTCATCAAACTCGTAAACAAAGTGTGTGTGTGTGTGTGTGTGTGTGTGTGTGTGAGACCATCCCATCCTGTCCACCCAGCTGTCGTGAGCTTGTGATCTCTCATTGGTTGGCTGAGTTATGACGTAAGGATGAAGCGATGTGATTGGCTGAGACGGGGTAGGATAGTGACGTCATCAATTTCTCGTCTTGTGATTGGTTCCTGAGTTTAAGGAAGAAAGTAGATGTCTGTGATGCTTCCTTGTTGAGAGAGAGAGAGAGAGGAGAGAGTATTATTACGTCAACAAGCTATCACATTCCTATACTATCACTGGCACCAATGAGAGAGAGAGAGAGAGAGAGAGAGAGAGAGAGAGAGAGAGAGAGAGAGAGAGATGAACAACAGATTAAACTGCTTGATGAAGGTTAAAAATCTCTCTCTCTCTCTCTCTCTCTCTCTCTTCAGCCATTTGTATTGACATGCTCTTCCTGCCTCCTTCCTTTCGCTATCGGTCACTCAATCTGTGTTCGTCCGTGTCCGTCTGTCCGCACCTGTCCCTGGCTTTGACTCTATTGCTTGCACCGCGTCGTATCATGGCTGCCGGATTACTGAGGGTCGTGTTTGCCGGATAATCGGGGCTACTATACCATACACTCGACTTCCTCTATATCTGAGTCCCCGTTCACACTGTGCCGACTCGGGGCCACGACAACTCCGCGACTCAGGGCACACGAGGTCTTGCAGGTGTGAAATGAGGATGTGAAAGGGTCGCACATGGTCGGAAGGTCTGGACACGATCGTCGGATGCTGAGTCGGGACAGTGTGAAGGGAGCATAAAAGTCGCTGGGTTGTCGTGGCACAGAGTCGGCACAGTGTGAAGGGGGCTTAAAACTTATATACCTCTTATAGTCTGACTCAACTTATTTAGTCCGTTTTGAGAGGGGTCCGCACTGGGTATTACCTCTCCACAGCCCTGCCAAACCTACTCCTTGAAGATGAAAATGCCGTTTGTATTAGGCTTTTCTTCTAAAATACACTTGTTGACATTGTATGATTATAGATAAGTTCCTTCTTTTGACTATGGAGCACACGAGAGCGAGTCGGAGTGCCTGACATCACGGGTGGAAGTGAGGGAAGAAGAAGAAGTGACATGGTGTTCTTGACTACTGCCCACTGACAACATCGGAGAGCAACGTTGTCAAGTGTTATGGAATGTATACAGTTCATTGCTACTATTCTAAAACACGACACATTCATAGCACTATATAGCCTTTTATTCAACATATACAGAAGACTCATTACACAGTTCCAAATAATAAATAGCTGACATATGACTGATGTATCGGGGTGATGTGGCAACGTTGGGGAGAGGCTCATGGCACCACCTCAACGAACTTTATATTTGTGTTGGATATCTGTATGGGTTTAAAACTATACTCTCTCTCTCTCTCTCTCTCTCTCTCTCTCATGAAGTAAGGAAGGTAAAGAGACACATGAGGGTATTAAGAGGAAGAGTTTGGGTAAATGACTTGAAAGAAAATATACACCATCTCTCTCTCTCTCTCTTCTCTCCCTACGGGTACACTTTTTATGGCCTTTTCTCGCTAATTTCTTTATTTTCTTTGGTTTTATTCTCTCTCTCTCTCTCTCTCTCTCTCTCTCTCTCTCTCTCTCTCTCTCTCTCTCTCTCTCTCTCTCTCTCTCTCTCCTCCGATCCTCCTCCACCTTATTTGAACTTTCTCCTCTCATTTTGGTTTCATTTTATCTTTTTTTTTCTTTTTTCTTCTTCTTTATCTTCTTTTCCTTTCTCTTCTTCATTTTCTTCTTGTCTGTTTCACGAACCAAATCTTTTTCTTTTCTTTTTCTTTTCTCATCTCCTTGTTCTGCTTTTTTATTTCTATTTTCTTTTTCTTTTTCCATTTTCATTTTTCACTTTAAATTGATCTATTTTTTTTTTGTTATGTTTTAATCTCATTCTTGTTTTCCTTCCTTTGTTTTCCTTTATCTCGCTTCTCCTTTGCCCACTTCTCTCTTCCTTTCTTCCTCCTCTTCTATCATGCATCTAATTTTGTCTTCTTTTCTGTTTCCTTTCCACCTTCATCTTTGCTCCATTTCATGTCTTCCTTCCTTCGTTTCTCTCTTCCTTTCTTCCTCCTCTCTTACATACTTTTAATTTTATTTTGTTTCCTTCATTTTCATCTTTCATTTCATTTCTCTTCCTTATTTCGTTTCTCTCTTCCTTTCTTCCTCCTCTTTTCTTTCATGCTTTCAATCCTGCCTTCTTTTATTTTCCTTCATCTTCATCTTTCTTCATATTTTCTCGTTTCTCTCTTTCCACTTTCTCTCTTCCTCCTCCTCCTCCTCCTCCTTTTTCTCTTTCCTTTTGTTTCCTTCACTCTTTCATCTCTGTTCCACTTCCTTTGTCCTCCTCCTCTCCTTTATCTCGCCTCTTTCCCTCATCTCCTCTTCCATTCTTCTCTCTTCAGGTAAGGTCAGGTGAGGTCAAGTAAGGGCATGTCAGGTCAGTCACCCAGGTAACCGTATGAGAGGATGACTTCACTTCGTTCTTTTTTACGTTTTTGTTTCGTTTTTTTACGAGAATTGTGATGAGTCCGTCCTCTCTCTCTCTCTCTCTCTCTCTCTCTCTCTCTCTCTCTCTCTCTCTCTCTCTCTCAAAATCTCACACACACACACACACACACACACACACACACACACACACACACACACACACACACACACACACACACACACTTCACTTTCTTCTCCTCCTCCCTCCTCCCTTTCCTCCCTCCTTCCTTACTACATTATGCTATCTCATTTCTCCTCATCCTTCCTCCCTCTTTTTCTCCATCCATTCATATATTTTCCTCCATTATAAAATTCTCTCCTCAAAAGCAATAAGGAAGGAGGGAGGGAAGGAGGGAAGGAAGGAGAGATATGGAGGGTAGCGAAGAAGGGAGGGAGTAAAGAAGGGAGAAGGAAGGAAGGAAGGAAGGAAGGAAGGAAGGAAGGAAGGAAGGATCAAAAGAAGGAAAGGAGGAAGGAAGGAAGGAATTAAGAAGAAGGAAAATGAAAGGACAGAATGAATGAAGGAAGGAAGGAAGATGAAAGGAAGGAAGAGAAGGAAGAAGGGAAGGAAGGAAGGAAGGAATAGAGAAAAAAGGAAGGATTTGGAGGTAACTGACTGAGAAAATAAACATAATCCTCTCTCTCTCTCTCTCTCTCTCTCTCGGAAGGAGGAAAAGGAGGAGGTAAACAGAAGGTGGAGGAAAGTAAAAAATAAAATAAACACACCGTAAATATCTCTCTCTCTCTCTCTCTCTCTCAGGCTATTACTGGTCTGTTTGTGTAAAGACTGTTATGGGTGAAGAGGAGGAGGAGGAGGAGGAGAAGAAGAAGAAGAAGAAGAAGAAAAAGAAGAAGAAGAAGAAGAAGAAGAACAACAACAGAGGAGGAGGAGGAGGAGGACAAAAACGATAACAAAGAAGAAGAAGAAGAAGAAGAAGAAGGAGGAGATTCAGCATGAGAGCTATTAACCAGTAAACAATTCAGCTTTAAACATCGCAAGCTCCCATTTCAAAGCCTATTAATGTTGGGTCTAATTTATGTTACACTCTCTCTCTCTCTCTCTCTCTGTTTTTTTTTCATTCTTCTTTTTTCTTCTTTTTTTCAACTTATTCTGATTTTTCTTTATTTCCTTTTTCATCTTTTTTTATCATTCCATTTCTTGCTTCTTCCTTTTCTTTTGTTTCTTTTCCTTCTTTCTTCCTACCAACTTTTTTCTTCTGTCCATCTTCATCATTTTGTTTTATCTATTTATCTCTCTCTCTCTCTCTCTTCTCTCTCTCTCTCTCTCTCTCTCTCTGCTTCTTTTCTTGCTTTTGCTTGTTTTTCCTTTCCACCCATTTCTCCTCTTTTAATTTTCATTCTTTACCTCCTCTCTCTCTCTCTCTCTCTCTCTCTCTCTCTCAAGCAAACAAGAAAACAACAACAAAAAATAACTCGCTTACGTTGGCAGAGTACAACAGCCAATCAGCGTTCACCTCTCTCCTGATTGGTTCGTTTCAATATCACGTTTGTTGTTGAAGTTTTTTTTTTATTTCCTTTTTTTTGTCAATATATTAGTTAAGGGTGTGTTTGGTAAGGTGTTTGTGTGTGTGTGTGTGTGTGTGTGTGTGTGTGTGTGTGTGTCGGCAGTAAACTGTTTTCTAGTGGTGGTGGTGGTGGTGGTGATGGTGGTGGTGTGTTGCCATGTAAACTGTTGTGACCATCTCCCTTAGGTCAACAAGCAGTGTAGGCAGGTCAACGGGGTCACTGTCCAGGGGCGTTCCACTTACACAACACATATATACACACTCACACACTAACACAAGAAGCACCAGGAAACACTTTATCATAGTCTTTAACTTCATCTCATCTGTCTGGCTGTTACGGGTTTTATATTGCACACATTATTTTAGCTCAGTATGCCTCCCTGTCTATAGGAAATAATGATGATAACGAATGGACTAGGAATGGGTAATGATAAAGATAAATGTAGAAAGAAAGAAGAAGAAAGGTCAATATACAGTTCCAACCCTAATTTTAGCTGTCTGTCTACTCAGTCCATAGAAAATAACGATAAAAACAACTGGAATATAATAGGGATGGGCAATGATATAGATAAAAGGAGAAAGAAAGAAGAAGAAAGGTTAATTACAGTTCCAACCTATTTTTTAGCTCAGCCTGTCTACTCGTCCATAGAAAATAATGATAAAAACAACTGAATATAATAGGATGGGCAATGATATAGATAAAAGGAGAAAGAAAGAAGAAAGATTAATATACAGTTCCAACCCTATTTTAGCCCAGTCTGTCTACTCAATCCATAGAAAATAATGATAAAAACAACTTGAATATAACAGGGATGGGCAAAACTAAAGATTAAAAGGAGAAAGACTGAAGAAGAAAGGTTTTACAGTCCCCACCTTACACCCATACATATATAGTGACTGTTTGAACGTATACTGTGAGTGCCATACCGTACAGAGTGACTTATTAGGTTAGTTTAATAATGTGTCATTCAAAGCGTGATTGGTATAGAAGTGTGGGTGTTATGAAGCAAAAAGTAGAGTGTAAATTGTATAACGTATATTGACTTAAAACGAGAAAAAAAGTTAAGTGTAAGTGTTATAACGTAGAAAAATGCATGACTGGTTAAAACGCAAAAGTGTGTCTGTTACTAACGAATAAGAAGCGCACTAAAACGGCGT
>NC_066562.1:9593809-9701309 GCF_024679095.1 Eriocheir sinensis
AAAGTACCTCTCACAACGTAAGGAGGCAGTAGTAGTAGCTATAGTAGTAGTAGTAGTAGTAGTAGTAGTAGTAGTAGTAGTAGTAGTAGTAGTAGTAATAGTAGTAGTAGTAGAAGTAGTAGTAGTAGTAGTAGTAGTAGTATCTCATTTTAATTATTATCTCCATTCGTTGCCTTCATGTTATAAATACTAATCAAAACATTGCGTACAAATTGACGCGTAGAAACTGGTGCGTACATAATGGTGCGTACAAAATGACGACCCCCTCCCACCTCCCTCCTGCAGGAGTACGTGTCGGTGCTGGAGCGGCAGATCCGGGACCTTCGCGCGTGGCTGCTTGCCGCTCGTGCCTCGTGCCGCAGCGCGCCCTGGCGGTGTGTGGCGGCGGGCGGCGTGGAGAGACTACTGCCACTGCCGCCGCCTCCGCCGCCACGAGAACGGCGGAGGAAGGAGGAGAAGCGGAGGAGGAAGGAGGAACGGAGGAGAAGTAAGGAGAAGGAGGAGTAAGCAACACTAGTCCATCTACCACTACTACTACTTCTACTACTACTACGCCTGCTACCACCACCACCACCACCACCACGTCACTGCCGCCAAGGGACTCTGACGTGATCCTGACTCCTGTTAGCGGACGTGGCGTACAGGTAATGAGGGAAACAAATGAGCCAATAGGCTTTCAGTTGTCTGCATTTCCATGTTTCCAGGTTTCCTCTTCTCTCTCCCTCTCTCACACTCCCTCCTTCCTTCCTTCCTTCTTCCTTCCCTACACTTTACTTTTTCATTCCACCTTCCTTTCTTTCGTTCCTTCCTTCCCCTTCCATCTTTCTTTCCTTCATGCTTCACTCTCACTTCTGACCAGTCCCTCCCTTCCACCCCTGCCAGCCCTGCACTTTACAATTTACAGCAGCTTCCTTTCTTCCTTTCCTTCGCCTTTATCTTTCTTTCCTTCATTCTTCACTCTCACTACTGACTACCCTCTCCTCTTCCCTCCTTCTTCACTCCCCCTCCCTTCCTCCCTTCCATCCTTATCTAATCTTCCTTATCCAATTACACTTTACTTTTTATATCATCTTCCTTTCTTCCCTTCATTCCTTCCCCTATATATTTCTTTCCTTCTCCTCTCACCTCCTTCCTTCTCTCCTTCTCCTCCCTCCCTCGCACTCCCTCCCTATCTAATCTCCCTTATTCAATTACACTACTTTTTAAACTATATCTTCCTTTCTTCCTTTCTTTCTTCCCCTATATCTTTCTTTCCTTCTCCTCTCTACCTCCTTCCTTCCCTCCTTCTCTCCTCCCTCCCTCACACTCCCTCCCTCCCACCCCCCAGTGAGCACCAGGCCAACCAAAGAGCGAGGGAGACCCAACGCAAGAGCACGGAATTACCACGCGGGTTCAACCAGAAGATTTCACGGATGGACGAGGCGCTCACCCAGTTCACGGACACCCAGGTAAGGAGGAGGAGGAGGAGGAGGAGAAGGAGGAGGAGGAGGTAGATTCAGAAAAAAATATGCCAGTCTGTTTCTTGATATGTTACGTCTCTCTCTCTCTCTCTCTCTCTCTCTCTCTCTCTCTCTCTCTCTCTCTCTGTTTCCTTCCTTTTCCACCCTACTTTAAAATCCCTTATATTTTACTCCCTTCCCAAAACCCTAAAGCACTTTTCTCTCCCTTTTTCCCTCTTCAAAACTCCCTTTCTCTTCTCTCCCTTATATTCACTCCCTCACTACCCTTCCTATGTATTCCCTTCCCCCTCCTTAACACTCATTCCCCTCGGCGTTCAATGTTTTTTTTCTACCCTTCCCCCTTCCCCTCCCGTTTCCCCTTCCTTCCCTTCCTCTCCTCTAACTTTAACGCCCTGCACCCGTTCGCTAACACCCATGCACTCCCTCGCTCCCTACAGGCGGCGTTCTGCAAGGAGCTTCGGGACAACTTGGGAGCGAGGTTGGAAAAGCGCGGACAAGAACTTGAGGCGCTGTCGGACCAGATCGCTGCGCTGGTGCGGACGACGACCACGCAGATTACGGCACTGGAGAAGGCAGCGTCCGACCAGGTGTGTAGGGGGGAGGAAGGGAGGGGAAGGGGGGGCAGGTGAGGTTAGGGAGGAAGAAAGGAGTAGACAGTAGAGGAAGGAAAAGGAAAGGAAGGAGAGTAATGGAGAACAAGAAGGATGACCAGACCCTTCCCATTCTCCCTCCCTCCAGATGTACGCAGGGCAGAGCAGCATAGAGAAGACGCTGGCTATCACGCAGGCAATACGCGACTCGCAGCTCCGCGCTATACAGAACTACCACAAGCAAACGTTCCTACCCGCCGCCGCCGCTGTCGCTACCATACTCACGGAACAGGCCTCGGCGCTGACCTCCATGGGAGTTGAGCTGATTACAAAGGTAGGGATGGGATGGTTTACTCTCTGAGTCGTATTATAAAACATTTTTTCTCTAATGGGTAGGCGGTGGCTGAGTGGTAGCGTCCTGGGCCCACATTCACCACGTGATGGACGACGCGAGTTCGAATCCCCACGCTACCACCTCGGATTTTTCAGTCACCGCCGAGTGGCTTAAAACTACCCACATGCTGTCCTGAAGACCACTCATCAACCCGGGCTCTACAGGAAATCGTCCAAGTGAATCAAGAACGAGCTCCGGGGGGCAGCATGAGCCAAGAGAAGATGGAGCCACTATAAACACTTGCCTGCGCTATGACGGCTGGGGCCGAACATCATCCAGGCCCTCAAGCAAGCCTACCGGCGCTATAGGTGCAGACGTAAAATAATATTAAAAATAATAAACAAGACTTTCGTATAAGTTGTGGGCGTTTCAGAGGTAGTTTTATGATGTATTTTGACACTTATTCTGTACCGTTAACATAATATAACACTAATTACAACACGATTTTAACCCCTTCCCCCTGAGGTTGAGATGCTGCAGGACGTGTATCTGACCTATGCCACGCGCGAATCGGACGCCCTCAAGAAACTGACGCAGGAAGTGGAAATGTTCGCCGCGAAGCACAGCAACCTGGCGGCGAGGACACGGGACCACGCCAGGCAGGTCCACCTCGGCGCGGACAGCTTCGTCAGGGTGAGGAGGAGGAGGAGGAGGGGAAGAGGAAGAGGGGTAGCAGATATAAGAACAGGGGATGGGGTAGATGATAAGACATATGAGGATTGAGAGACGAAGAAAGATTAGAGAGAGGAAAAAGAGGAGGAGGAAGAGGAAGCGGGGTACCAGATATATAAGAACAGGGAATGGAGTAGATGATGGATAGAAGGATTGAGAGGCGAAGAAAGAAGAGAGAGAAAAAGAGAGATAAAAACAGAGATATAAAGAGAAAGGTTTGATAGTGAAAGAGAAAGGAAGAGATAGAGAAGGCGGAGGGAAGGAGAGAAGGGAGATAAGAAGGATAGGACACACGAGGAAGGGGAGAGAGAGAGAGGAGGAGGAGGAGGAGGAGGAAGAGGAGGAAGCAAACGAGATGTCTGGGTAAGAAAACGGAGAGAAAGAGAGAGAGAGAGAGAGAGAGAGAGATCAAAGGAACCTGAAAATGAAATCACAACAGCATCTCTCTCTCTCTCTCTCTCTCTCTCTCTCTCTCTCTCTGTCATTCGAAGTCATTGTATTGTGTCGTTTGATTTGCCTCCTCCTCCTCCTCCTCCTCCTCCTGTCAGTACGGCTATTCACTTGTAAATGCAACACAAACAAACTCAACACAACAGACAAACTAATGCAACATGCCAGTGTGTCTATCTTCGTCAAACACATCATCAGAATCAACACACGTGCTCTCTCTCTCTCTCTCTCTCTCTCTCTCATAATGCGCCGGTGTCAATCCTTTGCTACGGAACCACATGAAGGAGGTGGAACTATAGATGTTATGTTTCTAATACTTCTAATGCGAGTGAGTCCCTTCGTCCCTTCTTCAGGAGATCCAGAACCGCATGAACAACGTGGTTAAAGAGTTGGTCCTGATCCGTATGCAGAGTCAGAACTTCGTGGCCGCCAACAACGACGCCCACAATGATATCTCCTAGGTAAGGAGTTAGGTTAGGTGAGGTAAGTTCCGCTGTTATATCTTCACCTGATCCTAGTACTGCCTCTTCTTCCACCCCCTAACCCAACCTAACCTGTCCTTACCTAACCTAACCTAACCTAGCCTATCCTAACCCATCCTAACCTATCCTTACCTAACCTAACCCAACCTAACCTAACCTATTTTAACTTAACCCAACCTAGCCTAACCCAGCCTAACCTAACCTAACCTAACCTATCCTTACCTAACCCAACCTAACCCAACCTAACCTTACCTTACCTAACCTATCCTAACCTAACCTAACCTAACCTAACCTAACCTAACCTAACCTCCCATGTGTCCCTTCCCATAACGTGAATTAGACCCATAACCTTTAAATCTTTGTTATGACCCTTCCAGTTCCTCCTCGCGTTCCGTCCTATAACGTGAATGAGACACAACACCTTCTCCTTCCTCTATGTACTCTTCGCTATGACCCTTCTAGTTCCTCCTCCTCATCCCTGTACTATCCAATTTCCTTATGCAAGTGTTAACCAGCACCTTCACTTTCATCCCTATACTATCCAAATCCCTTATGCAAGAGTTAACCAGCATCTTCATTCTTTCATCCCTATACTATCCAAATCCTTATGCAAGAGTCATCCCCTGTCAACTCTTTGCTACGATCCAAGACCTAGTTCCATCTCTTCTTCCTCCCCCTAGCGTGAACCAGACCCAGGTGGCGGTGGAGACGCTCTCGCAAGGCCTGAAGCAGAGACTAGACAACGCGACGGAACTCCACCAAGACTTCAGGAACGTGTTCAAGAAAGAGACGGACCATATATCGTCCACGGTGGAGGCTGGGATAAGCGAGGTGAGAGAGATAGAGATAAAGGAAGAGATAGATAAGACAGGTAGGCTATATAGATACATGGATAGATAAATAGATAGGAGAATTTATAGATAGATAACACAGATAGAGATACAGAAAGAAAGAAAGAAAGAGGGAGAGAAAGAAAGGGTAAATGATTTTGAAGAGATTGAGAAATAAATAAAGAAAGAAAGAAAGAGAGAGAGAGAGAGAGAGAGAGAGATAGAGATAGAGAGAGAGAGAGAGAGAGAGAGAGAGAGAGAGAGAGAGAGAGAGAGAGAGAGAGAGAGAGAAGGGGGAGGAAGAAAAATTAGTTCCTATACCCTCGCCAAAATATTGAGAAAAAGGGAGGAAAGGGAGCAGAGTAAACAAGGGAGAGAAGGAGGAAAGGAGGGAGGGAGGTGGTGATGGAAGTGTTAAAAGGAAGAGTGATGGAGGGAAGAGGGAGGAGGGGAGGGAGGAGAGGCAGGAGGGGAGACAAAGTGATAAGAGATGAGAGGGAGGGAAGGAGGGAAAAAAAAAAGTGCTTGGAGGAAGGGAGGGAAGGAAGGAGGGGTAATCAGAGGAGGGAGAGAGGAGGAGCGAGGGAAGGAAGAGTGATTACAGGAGGGAAGGAGGAAGGGAGGGAAGGAAATGGAGGAGGTGTTGAAGTGTAGGAAAATATCTAATACCAACACCACCTATTTGTCACCATCACCACCTTCATCACCACCCTGTCAGCCAACCATCTTTAACCAACACCCTCATCGCCACCTTTCTTGTAAACATCACCACCCCATAGACTTCACAATCTCTTGACGGGAAACGGGGCGCGGGGCCGATTCGCAGGGGGCCGATTTTCAAAAATTTAAAATTTAAATATTTTCAAAACCAAAGCAGCTAGCGACCTGAAACTAAAACAGGCACCTCCCTTAGGCATATATGAGTCTCCATGAGCAGCGGTATCAAAAAATTCAAAGTCGTTCCCTAATAAAATCCCGATTAATTGTTTTTTATATAAGTATAACAAAACTTAAAAAGGCTATAAAATCCTCAGATTTTACGCTAGATGCACAAACATCACCAAATGCAGAGATAATCACTTATATTTTCAGAATCAATAGCAATATTTAGCATATCTTATAAGTTTTGCCCGAAATAGCTACTTATTTTTTTTATTTAGTGCAATTTTTACGTAAGTTTTAACATCTAATAAATCACTTAATTTTCACATTAGAAACTTAATACTTGAGGAAAGCATGCAGAAACATCTGAATTTTACTCAACACAAGCAAAATATTCATTTGTCTATATACAATCACAACTTATTTTGGTTGAATTCCGATGTCACTATTGCCGAAGCACGTCTTGCCGGCTCTCTGGCCCTCGTCCCTGAACAATCACTTTAGCCTTTTGGCCTATGACTTGTGGGCCCTGGTCAGTTTCCTGGACTTGTACACGTCCCTGTTCCTCGCCGTCTCCTTCCTGCCCTCCTCGATACTGCTCCTCTTCCTGCCGGTCGGCTGCTTCAAGGCCTTGTTCTTCCTCGCTTCTGAGGTCACGTCCTTGGAGAAATTAGCACCGAAACAGTTGAAGAGGGACCTGCTGATGTGCGGCAAGATGGTGTTGGCCAGGTTGTGCCCCTCCTGGCACCTGTACCCTGCAAGGTCGGGTCTGAGGCCGCCAGGAACTCCAGGAGGTGCCTGAACCTGTCCCTGTGGCGCATGGCAAGGGAGAGGAACCTCAACCTGCGCTCCTTCTGTCCTCCCTGCACATCAGGGAGTCCCACAGCGACATCCTGAAGGACGCCATGTGGGCCATTGGGAGAGATGGCCGCTTCAGGACCGCCCGGCCTGTCTCCAGCTCTCCCTGTCGACCAGCTCGACCAGGGCGTCGAACATCACAGAGGGCGGGTCGCCCTCTCGAGCTCCACGGTAATCTTCATCTCCTCCTGCTGGGCAAGCTCCTGCTTGCAGCACTCGGCCACAGAGGAGTTGGCCTGGACCTTCCTGGCCAGGTAGCCGGCGTAGTTGCCGACCGCGGCGAGGAGCAACTCGTCCGTCGGCGGGTCCGGCTGGTCGTCGGCCAGCTCCTGGCAAGCTGGGCCAAGATCACCTCGTCGTCCTCCTTCTCCTCTGCCTTGGCCCGGTCCAGGTCGGCCTGCACGTCCCCGGGGAAGAACCTGATGAGCTTCAGCAAATGCAGGCGCTGGGCCAACCTGTTGCTCACCATGAAGTTCTGCACGCTCGTCCAGTTGGCGCTGCACATGGTGCGGCGCTTGCCGAAAGAGTGCTCAGTCGGGTCAGAGTTGGCCTTCCCCATGCACACATACTCGACCCCGTAGGACGTAGTGAACAGCCCCCTCACTACCACACTGCACTGAACACACCACTGCACTGCACACAACACTGAGTCACTGCACTGATGGCGTAGTACGGCTCCTCCACAGTTTACTCCACGGGGTCGCGGCGTCCTCATATCTTGTGTCTCCTCCGTCACTTCCACTCGATCCACTGCCTTCTGTGTCTTCTTGTATCGTCCTCTGGATCCTCGCAGTTGTGGGGAAGGGTACAGAGACGATGAATAACTGTAGGTCCTTTACTTGGAGAGTAAACAGAGGCAGGACAGCGATAATCCTTTACAGAGGGAAGTGCCCAGCTGACTGCGTGCCTAAGGCGAGTTAGGCGACGCGGGAACTGAGCTGAGTTGCCATGTAGGCACTAACTAAACGTACATTTCTTGTTTCCTAATACGTAAAACTGTGGACTTCACTATCCTACAGTTATCATTCATTTTACGTAAAGATTTCAACCTAAAGTTACGCAAATTTGCCATTTTTTACACAACGTTTTCAAAGTGCACGCATGGTGCTATTTTATATAAGTTACCTTGAATCCTCGACCAAATCACTCTAGAGACACTCCTGCCTGCTTGTATGCACTAAAACTTGAAGATTTCGTCCTGTTTCCACTTAAATTCGGAGTAAGAACGCAGAGTGTGTTTGAGTTGTCGCAGTGAAAGTCGCCATAACAATCGGCCCCTTACGCGAAGCCAGCGCGCCAAGACTGAAGAGATTTCCCGTCAACTAGTTGTGAAGTCTATGACCACCCTACCAGGCCTACCTACCACCCCATTACCACCAACAAAACAATCTATCCATCACTATCACCCAACCACCACTACCACATTCACCAGCATCTTCATTCTTTCATCCCTATACTATCCAAATCTCTCGTGCAAGAGTTAACCAGCACCTTCATTCTTTCATCCCTATACTATCCAAATCCCCCCACCATTATCACCCTAACCTAATTACTATCACCAGTATCACCACCTTCCCCACCACCACCACTATCAGGCTCACCCAACCCCCCTCCCCCAGGCTCTCTTCTCCAACCACGCATCGGTGAGCCACGTTGAGGAGGCGGAGCTGGATACGCGGGTGTTCGTGGGGACGGCCAGGGCGGCTTGGGAGGAGCTCTACCTATCACAGGAGGCCGAGCTACGGAAGGAAGCAGACTCCCTCACCCACGGCCTTCAGAGTCACACCCACCACACCCAGAACGTCCTAGCGGGCATGAGGGCAACTGCGGAAACTCATGAACTGGTAATGGTGGGAGGAGGAGGAGGAGGAGGAGGAGGAGGAGGAGGAGTTGTAGTCATGGAGGTAATAAGGTTTGTAGTAGTGATATATCAAGAACTCGATTTTTCATGTTTTCCTTCCTTTCCTCAGTCACACCCACAGTCCTTTACTTTCCTTCCTCTCTCTTTCTCCTCCCCTCTTTTCCTTCCTTCCTCACCCCTCCACACTACCTCCCCTCTCTCCTCTCTTCCCCTCACTCTCTAACTACTCTACCCTGTTCATTTATCCTCCCCTTTCTCCCTCATTCCTCCCTTCCTACTCCTAACCCTTTCCTTTCCTTCCTCTCTCTTTCTCGCCTCTCATTTCGTCTCTCATACTTCCTCACCCTCTTTCCCCTTCCTTCCTCATCCTTCCACACTAACTCCCATCTCTCCTCTCTTCGCCTAACTCCCTAAATCTACCCTGTTCATTCCTCTTCCCCTTCCTCCCTTCTCTCGCCTTTCCTACCCCCACCCTATTCTCTCCCCATCCCTTTCTCCTCCCCTCGCCTCACTGCATCCCTCCCCGCAGGTGTTGGAGGAGCAGCGCATGAATTTCCAGCAGTTCATCCGCAAGAGACAGGACGCGCTGGACATTCAGTGCTCGGCCGTGAGCGACTGGGCGACGCTCATGTCCACGGAGCTGCGACGGCGGGACGAGGACCTCCACCGCTTCCTGAGTGAAGACCTCCACTACAACACAGGTAGGGACAAGTCTTATACTAATATTATTGACCTCGTTGTAAGTGCGCGCGGTGGTAAGTCGCATACGTCGTAACTCGGGGACTACCTGTATACAACTACGACGGTAAGCGAGCGGTCGTAAGTCGCATACGTCGTAACTCGGGGACTATCTGTACTCCTCCCGAAATTGACCTCTCATTCGGCCACCTCTTTTGATTCTTTTTAGGAGCAGCGAGTAGCGGGCTTTTTTTATTATTGTTTCCTTTTTTGTGTCCCCTTGAGCTGTCTCCTTTGTTGAAGAAGAAGAAAAAAGTAGCTTATAAACAACAGGTAACTTGTAATTTCTTGTTTACATGTAACTTGTAATTTGATGTCTACTGGTAAATTGTAACTTGTTCGTCAAAGGTAACTTGTAACTTGTTGTCCACAGGTAACTTGTAATGTGTAAATGTGACACTATATAAATGTCTCTTGTTGATCATTCTTCTAATTTTTCTGTTACTTTTTCCTGTTTTGTGGTAATTGTTTTTCTGTTTATATATTTTTGTTGCTTTTATCCATCTTTCTCAGCGTTTCTTTTTTTACATTCTTATTTTCACTTGTTCACTTGTTCATTTTACATTTTCTTGATTTTCTTCACTGTTTTGTCAATGTATTTTCCTTCACTGTTTTGTCAACGTATTTTCCTTCACTGTTTTGTCAATGTATTTTCCTTCACTGTTTTGTCAACGTATTTTCCTCCACTGTTTTGTTCAATGTATTTTCCTTCACTGTTTTGTCAATGTATTTTCCTCCACTGTTTTGTCAATGAATTTTCCTCCACTGTTTTGTCAATGTATTTTCCTCCACTGTTTTGTCAATGTATTTTCCTTCACTGTTTTGTCAATGTATTTTCCTTCACTGTTTTGTCAGTGTATTTTCCTCCACTGTTTTGTCAATGTATTTTCCTCCACTGTTTTGTCAATGTATTTTCCTCCACTGTTTTGTCAATGTATATTCCTTCACTGTTTTGTCAAAGTATTTTCCTTCACTATTTTGTCAATGTATTTTCCTTCACTACTTTTTTTCAATGTATTTTCCTCCACTGTTTTGTCAATGTATTTTCCTTCACTACTTTTTTTCAATGTATTTTCCTCCACTATTTTGTCAATGTATTTTCCGCACCATTCAATCCTCTAATTATGAAAGCTCCTTATCCCCTTTACTTCCTTTTACTTATGATTGTTTTTTTGTGATGTTTTTCTTTCCACTGATAACAAGTCAACTTCAAACACCACACACACACACACACCAGACCCAACACTGTCGCCAACACCAGCATCACCCCACCCTACCCCACCCCACACTGTTGCCATATCCTCGTTGCAGTCACCGTTCCTGATGATGGCGATGAGTACAAAATTTCCCGACGCCAAGATGGGTCGTGGGCATACCAGTCGGGTCACGCCCACACCCAAGCCCACCCCCCGGGACCCACCCACACCCGCCCGCTCACCTCAAATGTTCGTGACTAGCAATGCTGCACGAGGCACTGCATAATTAACCTGTATTTACCTGGTGACCTTTGACCTCTATACAGTGACTGATTAACCCCCTCACCTGGTCAACCCTTTTTTCACCTGTACGACTTAATAACCTAATTACGTATCTGGTCACCTGTATACAGTGGATGATTAACCCAATTACCTGGTCAATTTTTTGCTTCCTGTACAGTAACTGATTAACCTGATTGACCTGTACATTGACTGTTTGCGATGTCTTGCCGTAACATGGACACTACTACTACTACTACTACTACTACTACTTATACTACTACAACACCTATTGCTTCTCTCTTCTATTTCTATTTTTTCCTCATCTTTTTTTCTTTTCCTTCCTCCTCCTCCTCCTCCTCCCACTACTAATGTTCCTCCACTTCCTCTTTTTCTTCATTTTTTTTTATTTTCCTTCCTTCTCAGCCTCCTCCTCCCACTACTAATGTTCCTCCACTTCTTCTTTTTCATCTTTTTTACTTTCCTTTCTCCTCTGCTTCCTCCTCCTCCTCCTCCTCCTCCCACTACTAATGTTCCTCCACTTCCTCTTTTTCTTCATTTTTTTTTATTTTCCTTCCTTCTCAGCCTCCTCTTCCTCCTCCTCCTCCCACTACTAATGTTCCTCAACTTCCTCTTTTACATATTTTTTTTACTTTCCTTTCTCCTCTGCCTCCTCCTCCTCCTCCTCCTTCTTCTCTCACAACTACTTCTACCACCACTGCTACCAACACTGTAATCACCCCAACAATCACTACTAATACCATCTCCTCAATGCATAAGAATATCAGGAGACTATAAGAGAGGCCAGCTGGTTGACCTACACATGACACCTCCTTTGAACCAGCTCCTCGCCACCTCTCACCTCGGCCCATGCGTCTGCCTAATCTCCATTTAAAGTTTGCACCGTATTTGTACCAACGACGGAAACTGCTAAATTCGTTCATCTCACCCACGTCTCAAGGGCCAGTGTGATGGAGATGAGCGCTGAGGCCATGAGCAGCTAGCGTATACCTTTACCCATGGCCTTATTTGTACACCAGTTCTGGCCCATGCGTCTGCCTAACCTCCATTTAAAACTTTCATCGTATTTGTACCAATGACGGAAACTGCTAAATTTGTTCCATTCGTCCACGGCTCAAGGGCCAGTGTGATGGAGATGAGCGCTGAGGCCATGAGCAGCTAGCGTATACGTTTACCCATGGCCCTATTTGTACACCAGTTCTGGCCCATACGTCTGCCTAACCTCCATTTAAAGTTTGCACCGTATTTCTACCAATTACGGAAACTGCTAAATTTGCTCCATTCGTCCACAGCTCAAGGGCCAGTGTAATGGAGATGAGCGCTGAGGCCATGAGTAGCAAGTGTATACCTTTACCCATGGCCCTATTTGTAAACCAGTTCTGGCCTATATTCTCCTTGAAGCCCAATTTGCCTACCCTATTTTTGTCTATAAGTATGATTCACTGCCTCAAACATTTCCGATAATCGCACAAGTTATTATCGACATCATTGGAAGGGAAAGAGAAAATGTTGCAGGCTTTTTCATAGTTTAACCTTTCTTGGTAACTAGTGTTGTGTATATAGCCTGTGTGTGTGTGTGTGTGTGTGTGTGTGTGTGTGTGTGGACTGACATTACTTTAACATGGTAATTAATGCATACGATTGTACCACCCCCTGCACCAAACATATTTCTGCATTTGTACCGTAGCTGAGTGTACCATGGCTGTGAGTGTGTGTACGGTAGCTGAGTGTGCGTACCATGGCTGAGTGTGTGTACCATGGCTGAGTGTGTGTACCGTAGCTGAGTGTACCATGGCTGCGTGTGTGTGTACCAGATAAGGTGGTCCTGTCTAACATTGTACAGGCCCCATCAATCCACTCTACTGTATGGTTAACCTACCAGTGTTACCATGACCCACTGTACACGACCCACCAGTGTTACCATGACCTTCTGTACAGTGTTACCATGACCTTCTGTACAGTGTTACCATGACCCACTGTACAGGCCCCATCACTGCACTGTATAGTAGTGTTAACCCACCAGTGTTACCATGACCCACTGCACTGCCCACCCTGTCTTGTGTTGTGATATACTGCCAGCAAGATTGGATGCTCTAATACAACTTCTCCACTCCATTTACCTCTTGAGTTTGCGTAGACTTAACTGAAACTTGCTTAAAACTACCTAAATCAAACTTTGTGGAGAGCCTTCAACTCTTACGTAGCATAGTCTTAGTAAAGGAAGCTAGATTAACCACAGCAGACGGACCTGAACTCTCCATTTAGCAAAGTATAGATCAACCTCAGAGGGCCTTTTTATGTACCAAAGTCTCTAATCATACATAGCAAAGTCTTAGAGAGAAAAGCAAGCTAGATTATCCACAGTGGAGGGACCTGAACTCTCCATTTAGCAAAGTATAGATCAACCTCAGAGGGCCTTTTTATGTACCAAAGTCTCTAATCTTACATAGCAAAGTCTTAGAGAGTAAAGCAAGCTAGATTATCCACAGTGGAGGGACCTGAACTCTCCTTTTAGCAGAGTCTGGATTAACGTCAGAGGGCCTTTCTATGCATCAAAGTCTCTTATCTTACGTAGCAAAGTCTTGGATTGTAAATTAAGCTAGATTACCCACAGTGGAGGGACCTGAACTTTCCATTTAGCAAAGAATAGATTAACGTCTGAGGGTCTTTCTATTCACCAAAGTCTGCCCACCACCTACATATCCCCACCTAACACCCTTCCCTATGTTGCAGGTGACACATCATCTCGCAAGGGGTGCCTATAGCGGCGCATCACACAGCACCACACAGCAATCTAGTCGGAACGCACGCCCCCAGAGCCACACGGGCCGGGCCACACCACATGCCCTGACCCCGGACCCTAAAGCCACCACTGCCAGCCACAGGGACACCACTACTAGGGATGAAGACCCCTCCTCGCCTGACGGGGACACCAGCGCTATCACTGCCAACACCGGGAACACCAGCGCCGCACACCACACACTCAGCATTGCCGGAACTCACACCAGTCTTGGGAACGCTCGTAACACTGATACTCTGAATGGAAGGGATAAGTTAGCTGCTAGACGAACCGGTCATACTAGGAACACTTACTCTCCTGATACTTTTACGGATGGATGGGATAAGATGACCACTGCAAGACGAACCACTAATACCAGGAACACTTACACTCCTGATATACCTACTGACAGAATAGATAAGGTAGCTGCTATAAGACACACCACTGGGATCACTCATACTCCTCATTCTCATAAAACTGATACAAACAATGGAAAGGGTACCCCAAGCTCTGTAGGGCAAACCACCACTCCTGAGACTACCACCAAGGGAAGGAATAAGTCAACCGCCCTTAGACACACCACCAGCACAGGGGACATCACCACTACCTCCTCCTCCTCCTCCTCCTCCTCCTTCTCTTCCGTTATGGACAACCCGATATCAGCAAGACAAACCTCCGCCACCACCATCGCTAATTTCTCTACCAGAGCAAAGCCTATCACCAATACTAAGGACACCAGAGATAGCCACACCCCCACCTCCATTAGTACCAGACACACCACCACCTCTACCATCACCAGGGACACACACACTCCTGCTTTACACACCACAAGCCTGAGCAAGGACAATAATGACACCCCAAGTTCTGCCACAGGTATCGAAAGCATAACCATGGATTCTAAAACGTTCTTGAAGGCTTCAAATACCACCAACACCAAGACTAACACTACCACTAACACCAGCAGTAACACCACCTCCCTCACCGGTGTAGCAACCCAAGATCACAGGCAAGGAAAACAAACATCTGGTGATTACGAGGATGAGAGAGAGACCGCAATGAACGTACTTACACTGGCCGAGGATGCTTCCCCTGCCTCACCCAATCACCCCCTCATCCCAACACTGCGCACACCCTCCCTCGCCCCCGCCTCACAGCCCCGTACCCCCCCTCACCCGGCCCTAGGGGAAACAGAGGTGCCAAGTTCAAATCACCTGGATGAGGGAAGTGGCAGTGAGTGGGAGGAGAAGTGGGAGGCGATGGTTGGGGATCGTGACATGACTAACAGTGAAATGAGGCCTCACTTCACCCCTTTGGAAACAGATAAGGTCATGGAGGTCACTACTAATGCTGGAACAGGCCCTCACTTCACCCCTTTGGAAGCAGATAAGGTCACGGAGGTCACTACAAACACTGAAACAAGCCCTCACTTCAGCCCCTTGGATATAGACACAGCCATGGAGGACACTACCATGGCTGAGACAACCCCTCACATTAGCTCTCGTGAAGAAGGTACGACTGCAGGTGTCTCATCAAAGATAACGTTGGACATTGATGGAGTCGAGGGTTCAGTGAAGACTACCAGGACAGAGGGGGATACTGACGCTGGTGAAGATGCAGTACAGGACCAGGAGGGCAGCACGGAAGCAGTCTCCATGCGCAAACAGAATGATGGAACGTATGAAAACCCGCCGTGCAGAATTATGTGTCGGGAGAACGGAAATCGAGAAATGCACGACAGGAAGATTTTAAGTGAGGAAGATAAGGATGAGAGTATTGAAAAAACATCTTCCTCCTCTTCTTCCTCCTCTTTGAAGATCCACAACGATGAGCATAAGGACGAAGATGACACAAAAAACTCTTCCTCCTCTTCCTCCTCCTCCTCTAAGGCCTAC
Organism: Eriocheir sinensis; assembly: GCF_024679095.1. Classification (NCBI taxonomy): domain Eukaryota; kingdom Metazoa; phylum Arthropoda; class Malacostraca; order Decapoda; family Varunidae; genus Eriocheir; species Eriocheir sinensis. The sequence goes on from NC_066562.1 coordinate 9,609,194, forward strand.
AGCGATGTGAGCGAGGACGAGATTGTGAGGAACTTCCGCAAGATCCTCCAGGAAGCCCATGCAACCATACAGAGGTTCCGGAAGGACTTTCAATCCCCGGGGCACGTCACCTTCGCCAACGCTACGCCCGCTGTGCCTTGGGAGAGGTTCCTTGCTGGTAAGGCTGAGCGGGCGCGAGGCGGAAACAACAACAACATCAAGGAAACAAACACCCCTAGCAATGTTTCAACACCACCAAAATCAACATCTTCAGACACCACAGAAGTAGATATCACCACCAACACCACCACCAACACCACTGAAGGTCACAATGCAGGAGCAACAGAGGATCGAAACCCATTTAAGCCAAGCACTAAAAGGAATCCAATCCGCCACAGTGCAGGGAAGAGGAAGTCCGGGAGATCCACAAGGGAGAGAGGGAAAGGGGACAGAAAGAGGAGAAGAAAAGGAGGTGGAAAGAAGAATAAGAAGGGATAGATGAAAAGCTAAGGAGTAGAAAATAAGAATGAGAAATGAGGGTAAGGAGAGGAAGCATTGAAGGAGTTTAACCGTGTACCAGCGACGGGCAAAATTTGTGGCGTTACCATGTACCAGTGACAGGCCAAATTTGTGGCTTTACCATGTACCAGTGACAGGCCAAATTTGTGGCTTTACCATGTACCAGTGACAGGCCAAATTTGTGGCTTTACCATGTAGCAGTGACGGGCCAAATTTGTGGCTTTACCGTGTACCAGCAACAGGCCAAATTTGTGGCTTTACCATGTACCAGTGACAGGCCAAATTTGTGGCTTTACCATGTACCAGTGACAGGCCAAATTTGTGGCTTTACCATGTACCAGCAACGGGCCAAATTTGTGGCTTTACCATGTACCAGCGACAGTCCAAATTTGCGGTTTTACCGTGTACCAGCAACGGGCCAAATTTTTGCCATGATATAAACCCCAAAAAATAGATGATGCATAAACTGATCACAGATGTGTTGATATATATTATGAAATGGTTTGTGTGAGTGATGATTTTTTCTCATTTTTCGCGCTTAGAGGGAAGGGCCTTTAAGAAACATGATCCCAGCAGCTACCAGGTTGAGTCACAGGAAGGAGGAAATACAGATAGGCTTTGGAAACTGAAGAAGGAAATGTGGTGTGAAAATAATGAAAACTGATGGAAAAAGAAGCGACCAAAATGTGTGAAAGAAAAATAGTGACTAATGTTGATAGATGAAAGGAAAGGAGAGGAAAAGAGATCAGTGAAATAATTGTGAAAAGCAAATATGACTAAAAAAAAGGAATATTTGAACGGGATAAAAAAGAAAATAATGATAAAATGAATTAGAAACGAACAACAGGGAGAGATAGAAAAATAAAATGAAGTAAAAAATAAAGAGAGAAAAAGAAAAAAAAGGAAACGTAGGAGACAAAGAATGAAAGAAAAAAGAAAGAATGAAGGAAAAAAAGTGAAAATATAGACTGATAATGATGACTGGTTGTGAAGTTAACCAGAAAAAAAATATATATATAAATAAATAATTAACTGAATAAAGGCAATGATGAATGTGGCGATGGTGGTGCTGAGAGAGAGAGAGAGAGAGAGAGAGAGAGAGAGAGAGAGAGAGAGAGAGAGAGAGAGAAACACACACACACACACACACACACACACACACAGACTTAATATCGTCCAAATTTTTTTAAGGTCAGGGAATTTTGATCTGATAATGTTACTGTAAATCCTTAAGGTAATTTGCACCTCCATTTGATAGTCTGAGAGATTGTACTAATTCAAACTACTCTAAATATTGTAAGAGAAAGTAAGTTAATCCTCGGTCTTAATTATAGGAGCGCATGTGTGGTTTATATCCATGTCTTGAGTCGTTAGCCAGGCATAACTTTTTTTATAGGGGTAATTAATGTGTGTGTGTGCATGTGTGTGTGTGTGTGTGTGTGTGTGTGTGTGTGTGTGTGTTGCAGTGTTCCGACGCCTGACTGCATCTGTTCAGGGTCGTCTTACTTGTGTGTGTCTGTTTCTCTGCCAATTTCCGCCAGTCTGTTTGTGTTCCAAGATTGTGTAGGTGACCAAAAAGTGTTCCTTAATGCTTTCCTCCTCCTCCTCCTCCTCCTCCTCTTTGTTTCTTCCTTCTCCTCCTCTTTTTTTTTTTCTTCCTTCTCCTCCTCCGCCGCCTCCTCTTTTTGTTTCTTCCTTCTCCTTCTCCTCCTCCTCTTTTTGTTTCTTCCTCCTCCTCCTCCTCTTAATTTTTCCTCTCTTTGCTTTTTCTTCATTCTCCTCCTCCTTATTTTTCCTCTTTTTTTTTCCTTCTCCTCCTCCTCTTTATTTTTCCTCTCTTTACTTCTTCTTCTTCTTCTTCTTCTTCTTCTTCTTCTTCTTCTTCTTCTTCTTCTTCCTCCTCCTGTACATACCAGGCTTATAATATTTTGTAGTTGCACAAAACTACATACTAATAATATGTACTGTGTACACTGTATTCTATGGCCACTACCTACAACCCATCCATGCCCCACCCACTATGACCATACACACTGTCTGCCCCTTCCCTCCTATCCCCCTCCCTTCCTGCTCTTCCTTTCCTTCTTACCCCTCCCTTCCTGCCCCTTCCCTCCTATTCCCTATCTCTACCTGCTCTTCTCTTCCTTCTTACCCATCCCTGCTATTCCCTTCCTTCTTACCCATCCCTCCTATTCCCTATTCCTTCCTGCCCTTCCCTTACTCCTTCCTATTCATCCCTGCCCCTTCCCTCATATCCCCATCACTTCCTGCTCTTCCCTTCCTCCTTCCTACTCATCCCTGCCCCTTCCCTCCTATTCCCTTCCTTCTTACCCATCCCTACCCCTTCCGTTCCCTTCACTACCCACACAACACACACAACTTACCCCTCAATCCCCATCCTTGCCCCTTCCCTTCCTTCACTACCCAACCCACACATAGTCTGTCCCACCCCCCTGTCCCTTCCCTTCGCTACCCACCCAACACACACAACTTGCCCATCACCCCACATCCCTTCTCTTCCCTTAACTACCTATGCCCCTCACCCCCCCTACTTGCCCCTTCCCTTCCCTTCACTAACCACCCCCCACCCCCACCCCCTCCCTACCCAAAGATGCCCCTTCCTCCCTGTTTTATATATGTACATCTCCTTTTTTACTTCTTAATGTTAGTGAGCTGTTTTTTGTGTTTGCAGTAGCTTAATGTTTTTCCTCGACAAGGTTCTATATTTTATTTTTTCAGTTCATAGTGTTTTCCTCCTACCATGTTATATAAAGACACACTTTTGTTATTATGCTGTAAAATGGATGATCTATAAGTTATTTCAGTCATGTATTTACCTATGATAGTGTTTAGTTACATATAGTTGCGTTAGAGAGAGAGAGAGAGAGAGAGAGAGAGAGAGAGAGAGAGAGAGAGAGAGAGTGTGTGTGTGTGTGTGTGTGTGTACTAAACTTTGTTCCTATGTTACCCTCGTGTCAATACTGTCAGTGGGAATCAACCCGCTGTCTGGTTGTTGATATTTGTCACTTTAAGTTTTGATAAAGCCACAAATGCCGCACAGCTGTCAATGTTTTCGTGCAGGAGGCGATCATGTGCCTTTTTGTAGCCAGGAAATAGAACGCTGTGTTTTGTATCCCCTGTGTTTCATTGACAATTATATCCTGATGCTGGTAATTGTGGAGATTGACTCCACGCCTCCATAATACAATATTATGCCTCCATATTATAGTTAAGGGACGAAATACATGTCCCTCAACCATAATATGAAGGTGCAAGTACTTAAAAGTGAAGAAAAAGGCCTAATCACCTTCCCTTAACCCTAGATTACCATCATTGTCGGACTAACATGGTTACTATTGATGTCCGGAATTCCAGACAAACTTTGCGGGCTTGAAAACACATATAGGAATGGTACAAAGTTTAATTACAAAACTTTTACTTAAACTAGAATACATTCTTAATTCTATGACCTATAAACTTTACATATTACCCAAAAATAACATTATGAAAAAAAAGCGTGAAACTTTCAAAAAATGCTACCTTTCTCTAATGAAGGCACCACTGGCAGGCACCGTGTTGGCTGACTGTGTTGAGTTGTGCCACACGTGGAGTTCACACGTCCCCCAAAAATGTTCCAGCCTCAGAAGCCCTTATGCCGCTCAGGTTGCTGTAGGACAAGCTGAAAAATATAGGCTGTGTTTTAGAATGAATACAAAATAAAAAATAATGATGTTCCCTCTCCTATTCTCATTGATGGGGCCTGTAATGGTGAGATGTTTTATTCTTGGAGTGAATACAGCCAGTTATGGCATCTGAACAACAGAACAGCAAAAAAAATAATGTGAATATATGAATGTTGAATACTAAATAGAAAATGTTGTTCTCTCACCCATTATCATTGGTTCTGCCTGTGACTCAGCCCTGTAATGGTAAGATATGGTATATCTGGAGTGAATACAACCCATTGGGGCATCTGAGCATCAGCACAGCAGCAAAAAACAATAAATGAACAAATATGTAAATATACAAACTGACTCAAGGGTTTAGTGGGCAGAAGGGGAACGGACGGTTGACACGTCCTGCCGGGCAGCACTACACATCGTCCTCCTCTGTGTCCTCATCGCCTCCCTCTTGGGCATCCCACCTGTTGTACGGAGCAGACTCATGTACAATAAAATCTACCCTCCCTCCTCCCCCCCTCAAAAAATAAAATAATACAAAACTAAATAAATGTTGAGCATTAGAAATGTAAGTACAAAGGATGTTGAAGATGTACACATCAGTGAGAGATATGGAAAATACTAATGAATAATGAATTATAGCAAACAAATAATAAAATATCATGATAATGAAATAATTACATCTACCTCCACTCACCTCAAGCAGCATGTGTTGTAGTACAGGTGCAGGTGACGGCCACGTAAGCTTTCTTTGCACCCCTGCACAGGTACTTGCTCTTCCGTGTTGTCCCCCGGGGCACCTCAAACAGTGCTTCTCTTTGTTCTTGTTGCATTACACACTCAGAAGGTCATTTTACAGGAAAACATAACACTTGATATGTCATAATTACTATCGTTGTCCGGAATTCCAGACAATTGGGAATAGTTCTGGAATTAAGCACGGGAAAAACACAAACGTACCTCACGCACCAAGGGCAGAATGCTAACTGAAATGTCACGGCCGTACAGCACCAGACCGAATGCACCACCTGCCTAGTCTGAATGCACCAACTTTGTAGTCTGAATGCACCAACTGCTTAGTCTGAATGCACCAACTGCTTAGTCTGAATGCACCAACTGCTTAGTCTGAATGCACCAACTGCTTAGTCTTAATGCACCAACTGCTTAGTCTGAATGCACCAACTGCTTAGTCTGAATGCACCAACTGCTTAGTCTGAATGCACCAACTTTGTAGTCTGAATGCACCAATTTTTTAGTCTGAATGCACCAACTGCTTAGTCTGAATGCACCAACTGCTTAGTCTGAATGCACCAACTGCTTAGTCTGAATGCACCAATTTTGTAGTCTGAATGCACCAACTCTCTAGTCCGAATTCAAAATGGCCCAACAAGTGCTTCATTTATAAATAAAAAAAATAATAATAATCCCCTCCGAAGTCCCCCCAAATCTGCCAAAATTACGGGCCCGTGTTTACACCCCCAAGGAGACTATATAATCCTTGCTCACCCCTCACCACACACACACAAAGCTCAACACTCCAGCACACTCACCCCTCATTGCTGGAAACGGCCGGGAAGTCCACGAAATACGGTTAAATAAGGGTAAAGTCTGCCCTCCCGCGCCGCCACCCCCGCCGCGCACCACAACAACCTTCTCGAGACTGAACGCCGTGAACGGAACACCAAGTCGAGGTACCGTTGCCAGACTATCGTACTCAGAGCCTCATATTTACCGATTTCTGAGCCATAGTTATTGCCAAAAAACACCAATAATTAACCATTTTAGCGCTAATTATATATGAAGGCAGTTATATGGGTCGAGGAGGCAGTTTTTGGGTCGGAATTCGGCAAACATAGGAGGCTGAGTACGACAATCTGGTAACGTTGGCTCACTGAAGGGTTCGGTACTTGCCTGTTTTCATATATTATCGTTTCGCTATCTCCTTTTCCCGCGTTTTTGTTATTAGTAAAGGATTGTAAGTTTTGTTTCATGTTGGTACTGTTTATTTATGTTTTGTATTTGGTTATTACATTCGGGCTGTGGTGTGAGTCTCTCTCTCTCTCTCCTGTATAATGTCTTTTTCTTCTTATTTTGCTATTGCAGATTATTTACTTATGCTTTTTCTATACGTCAAGACTTTATTATTCACTCTAAGAAAAATAATCAACTTAGGATAAATTAAACAAACTAGGCTCTTTATTAAGGTATGGTGTATTAATGGTTCTTTTGGCAGCAACATGGCGCCTGTGATGAATATGGCCAAGCTCTTCTATTCTATGGCTCTGATAATAACTATGTAAATGACGCAATATTACCTGCTTATAAGGGGAAGCAAGCCTATTATTGTCTTGATCCACCTGGGAAACAAACACACTACATTCACCCAGGATAAACAACGACTACCAGCAATATTTACGAGAAAAACTTCCAGAATGAACAAATAAAAGCAAATCTTCATTATCTAACGCGAAAATAGATCTAAAGTAACTCTCCAGATCATATAATATCAGAATACAAGGGAAAAATAAGGGAAAGAGAAGAGAAAGGGACAAAAAATTCTTATATAGCTTCTAATGATCAGATAACAGCGTTTAGACACATCAAAAAGCCTCATGACATGCAAACAATGATATACATGAAAAAGATAACATAAAACACAGAAACTCCTTTATGATGCCGTTAAAAAGACTGAAAAACACAAGATTACAGAAAACGGGAATACTAGAAACACCATGAGATTATAGAAAACGGAACCACTAAGAAAACCAAGAGCTAACAGAAAACGGGAATACTAAGAAAACGAAGAGATAACAGAAAACGGGAACACTAACAAAACGAAGAGCAAACAGAAAACGGCAATACTAAGAAAACCGAGATTACAGAAAACGGGAAAACTTAAAAAAACAAGAGATTATAGAAAACGAGACCTCTAAGAAAACCGAGAAATTACAGAGAACGGGAAAACTAAGAAAACGAAGAGATTACAGAAAACGGGACCTCTTAGAAAACCGAGAAATTACAGAAAACGGGAAAACTAAGAAAACGAAGAGATTACAGAAAACGGAAATACTATAAACACCAAGAGATTACAGAAAACGGGACTCTTAAGAAAAACGAGCGGCGATGCGGGAAGGTGCAGGGAAGACTTCGCCATTCTCGTCCAGCACCAACGCGTTCTGGGCCTGGCTGACGAGAGCCTTGCTGAGTGGCTTGTCGTGGTGAAGCTCCGCCCACGCCTCACCCACGCCCACACGCTCACCCACGCACTGGTATAGGGAGGGGGAGAAGGAGGAGGGAGTTATGGGAGGGCTGTTATATTAGATTTTCGTTGTTGATTATGTTTTTTTGTTTGTTTGTGTCGAAGTATATATGTTAATGTATTGGTATGAAGGAATATGTAGGACGGTATTGTTGTGTGTGTGTGTGTGTGTGTGTGTGTGTGTGTGTGTGTGTGTGTGTGTGTGTGTCAGCCAACCATTCAGTCAGTCAGCCAGTCAGTCAGTCAGTCAGTCAATCAGTCAGTCAATCACACAGTCAGTCAGTCAATTAGTTAGTCAATCTAGTTAGTCACTCATATTAATTCAGTCAGTCAGTCACACAGTCAGTCACACAGTCAGCCAGTCATGTAGGTCAACTCGAACACAAAACACAAACAGGCGCAAAAACATGACAGACAGCCGAGCATCAAAACGGGACAAGTACTCTGATACCGGGAACGAAAGGGAGTTATGGCCGTGGAGAAGAGAGAGAGAGAGAGAGGGAGATAAGATAGAGTTGAGGGAAGCTTTGATTACGTGTTTAAGATCTATGAGAAAAATATTAGAGTACGAGGGTAGGGTGATAAGATAGTACAAACAACATCAACAAAAACAACAACAACAACAACAACATCCACTGTGATACTACTACTGCTACTACTGATAATAATAATAATAATAATAATAATAATAATAATAATAATAATAATAATAATAATAATAATAATAATAATAATAATAATAATAATAATAATAATAATAATAATAATAATAATAATAATAATAATAATAATCGTGAATCCTGTTATTAACCTGATATACAAATTTCTACTCTTCCTAATTAATCGAGCAATCACCTTACCTGTTTATCTATCGACTGGTCTATTTATAAACACACACAAGCGCCCCCCCACCCCCCACACCCCCCCACGCCCCCCCACCCCCACACCCCTACCCCCCACGCACTCACCTTCTTCAGCATCACCCCCACGGCATGGTTGATGGGGTCACTTGATCGCTTCCTGCCGGCGCCCAGACTCAAGCTAACGTACGCCAGGGCCATCCCATCGATACTGCTCACCACACCTGTTGGGGAGGGGCGATGGGAGGAATTACCGTGAGAAAAAGGTGGTGATTATAGGTGTGTTCTGGTGTGTGTGTGTGTGTGTGTGTGTGTGTGTGTGTGTGTGTGTGTGTGTTACGTTATACCTCACCTGTTCTCATTAGGTCATCAGACTTACCTACCTCCCCTCCTCCCCTCCTCCTCCACTCTTCTTCCTCCTTCCTCCTTCTTCTTCCCTCCTCTTCTCCCTCTCTCTCTCTCCCTCCTCCTCTCTCTCTCTCTCTCTCTCTCTCTCTCTCTCTCTCTCTCTCTCTCTCTCTCTCTCTCTCTCTCTCTCTCTCTTTATCTTTCATCTCTTCTTCCTTTCCTTCTCCTTCCTTCCCATCTCTGACCTTATCTTCCCTTCTCCTCCAGACCCCATCCCCCTCCTCCTCCTCCTCCTCCTCCTCCCTTCCCACCTGTTCTTCCTCCCCTCTCACCTTTACTCTAGCTATACCTCGTTTTACCTGTAATTATGCAACACTTGATATAACCTCCACCCACCCACTCAACACTTGACCGATAAACACACACACACACACACACACACACACACACACACACACAGAGACACACACAGGATCAGACCAGTTTAACGTGTGTGTGTGTGTGTGTGTGTGCGCGCCTCACCTGCCGTGCGGGCGTGCAGGGGCGTGGTGTGCGCGGCGCGGGGCAGCACGGAGTAGTCTGGGTTGGGGCCGCAGAGTGCCGTGGCCAGCTCGGCAGTCACGCCCTGAGGAAATAAAGTTTCGTTTAGTCGGCGCAACATCTGAGGTCATGGGCCATATTTTTAAACATTTCTGTGCCCAAGAACACGTAATTTACTAGTCTTTCGTGGGAGTTTAGGGGATTTCCAGGGGTACTTTTATGACCCTGGAGGTAGTCTGAGCCTTCTTCTGTACCGTGAACCTAAAAGAACACTCGTTAGAACTCGACTAACCTCCTTTTTGGACTTTGGAAATAGTAGGTGTGAGGGGTGGGAGCATTTGACGATACCAACCATGCCGGAGAGAGACAGAAAGGGAAGGAATTATAGGAGAAGGGAACAAATCCCAGGAGACGGGACACATCCCCCGATTAATACCTGGTACCCATTCACTGCTGGGTGGACAGGGGCGTAGGGTACCGGAAAAGCCGCCCAAATTTTTCCACTCCGCCCGGGAATCGAACCCGGGCTCTCTCGGTTGTGAGCCGAGTGTGCTAACCACTGCACCATGAAGCCCCCTACACGCCCTGAGGAGCAAAGGGGAACACACTGAATAAATATATGAATAAAGAAATAAGGAATAAAGTAAATAAAATAAAATAAATATATGTAAAATAGTGTAAATATATAGATGAATAAATAAACTAACTCTTAAATTCCGCCGCCATGTTGCCTCTCTATCTGTCTTTTGTCGATATTTTCCTGCTGCAGTCGACTCTACTCTACTCATCCCTGTACTGTCCAAATCCCTTATGCAAGAGTTATCCAGCACCTTCATTCTTTCATCTCTTCCGCTGAGTGGCCAGACGAGAGATTAACTTAGGATGGAGAGGTGCCTTGATACTCCCCATTTGAGAGAGTTTAAGTCGTAGGCAGCAGGAAATACAGACGAAGAAAGGCTGTTCCAGGGTTTATCAGCCAAAGGGATGAAAGAATGATACTGGTTAACTCTTGCATAAGCGATTTGGACAGCACAGTGGTGAGCGAAAATACAAAAAGTCGTGTGCAGGGGGGCCGAGAAGGAGTTGCTAGATAATGAACAGAAAAAGATAATAGATAAAAAGATATAATGATCATGCAAGTAAATGATAAGTAGAAGATAGTGTAGAAGGAAGAAAAAAATACTATTAAATCTACTCCTCCTTCTCCTCTTCTCCTCCTCCTCCTAACACCACCACCACCACCACCACCACCACCACCACAACAACAACAACATACCTGCATCTGAATCATCTTCCTGAAGGCCGCCAGCGCTGAACCGTCGTCCAACGCCCTCTCCACGGCGCGGCGCCCCCCCTCCGCGTCCACCGCCAAGCCCGCCGCCACCACCAGCTCCCCTCCTGCCGTGTGGGGGGAGGGGGAAGGCGGGGAGGAGGGAATGGGGAAGGGAGGATGATGAGAGAGAGACAGAAGAGGGAGGAAGGATGGAGAGGAGAGGGAGGGAAGGAGAGAAAAGAGAGGATAGGAGTGAGATAAAGAGAGGAGAGAAGAGAGAAAGGTTAGGTGAGGAGGAAGAAAAAAGGAGGTAGAGAGAGAGGGAATGAGAGGAAAGAAGCAAACGGGAAGAATGGCAGAAGAAGGGAAGGAAGAAGAGGAAAGAAAAGGGAAAGTGAGGAGAGAAGTAGAAGGGAAGGAGGAAAAGGAGGGAAGGAAGAAGAGGAAAGAAAAGGGAAAATGAGGAGAGTAATAGAAGGGAAGGAGGAAAAGGAGGAAAGGAATAAGAGGAAAGAAAAGGGAAAGTGAGGATAGAAGTAGAAGGGGAGGAGGAAAAGGAGGGAAGGAAGAAGAGGAAAGAAAAGGGAAAATGAGGAGAGAAATAGAAGGGAAGGAGGAAAAGGAGGAAAGGAAGAAGAGGAAAGAAAAGGGAAAGTGAGGAGAGAAATAGAAGGGAAGGAGGAAAAGGAGGGAAGGAAGAAGAGGAAAGAAAAGGGAAAATGAGGAGAGTAATAGAAGGGAAGGAGGAAAAGGAGGAAAGGAAGAAGAGGAAAGAAAAGGGAAAGGGAGGAGAGAAATAGAAGGAAAGGAGGAAAAGAGGAAGAAAAGATGAACAGCAAGTTAGTAAATATGTGTGAAATAAGAAATAAATTAACTGAAACAAATATATATGGCCCAGCACCCCCCCTCACCCCCTCCTCACCATCCCCCTCTCTCCCCATCACTTCCACCCCTTACCTCCCTCACTCCCTCCTCCATTACCTCCCTCACCCCACCATCACTCCCACCCCCATTACCTCCCTCTCACCCCTCATCACTCCCACCCCTCCATTACCTCCCTCACTCCTATCACTCCCCCCTCCATTACCTCCCTCACCCCCCATCACTCCCACCCCCCTTACCTCCCTCACTCCTATCACTCCCCCCTCCATTACCTCCCTCACTCTCATCACTCCTCCCTCATATCCTCCCTTACTCCCCCTCACCCCCCACACACACACCCCACACTCACCCAAATGCACAACCAGCTCCCTTAAGTCGGCCGGCCCCGCGCCCCTCAAACACTCCAGCGCCTCAATCACCTCCAGAGCGTTCCCCACACTCCTCCCAATGGGGCTGGACATCTCTGTAGCCAGGGCGACGGTGGTGAGCCCCAGGCCGGCAGACACCCCCACCATCGCCTCCGCCAGCTCCCGCGCCTCGTCCAGGGTCTGCATGAACGCCGAGCGGCCGAACTTGATGTCCAGTACGAGGGTGTCCACGCCGGCCGCTGCCTTCTTGGACAGGATGGAGGCTGTTGGGGGGAAGGGGGAGAGGGTGTGAGGAGTAAAGGAAGGATGGCAAGAGGAAGAGGAGAAGAGGGATAAGAAGGAAGAACAGGAGGAAAAACAGTAGTAGTAGTAGAAGTAGTAGTAGTAGTAGTAATAGTAGTAGTAGTAGTAGTAGTAGTAGTAGTAGCTTTTTACGTTCCGCCTATGGCACGGGTACCTTAGCCTGTTTGATGGTGCCTGATGGTCGGCCCAATTCCATTATGGCGCAGACAAGTTTTTTATAGTGGCGCCTTATAGTTTGCTTGGCTGATGCTGACCCCCGGAGCTCATCTTTGATCCTCTGTGGAGTTAATCTAGAGTCCGGGTTAATAGGCGGTCTTCAGGACAGCATGGGGGCAGTCTAAGGCCTCTCGGTGATGACTGAAAATTGTCGGTTTGTGGCGGTGGGCGGGACTCGAACCGGGGCCCTCCAGGAACGAGAAGAACAAGGTAAACGAGAAGTAAACGAGTGTGCTTCTTTTTTTCTTTCTATTCTAAACCGTTGCGTCTTAGGTGCAGGTTTGGGTGCGTGTGGGGAAGGTCTGGAATGCTGTTTCTGACGAGTAGGAGAAGGAGGAGGAGGAGGAGGAGGAGGAGGAAAAATTAAATAAGAAGAAAGGGAAGAAAAAAGAGAAGGAAGTGGAAGAAAAACAGAAAAGGTAGAAAGAATATAACAACCATCACTACTATTACTATTACCACTACTACTACTACTACTACTACTACTACTACTACTACTACTACTACTACTACTATTACTACTACTACTACTACTACTACTACTACTACTACCACTACTACGACTACTACTACTACTATTACTACTACTACTACTACTACTACTACTACTACTACTACTACTACTACTACACGAAAACCAAGACCAACAACAAATAGCTTGGCAAGGCTAAGACAAAACTGACAGACAGGTATGTGGACCTATAACCATACGCCCCCCCTCGCCCCCCTCATCCCCCCCCACCCCCCACCCCGGCACACACACCTGAGCTGCCGTAAGCAACATGTAATTTCGCTTAATTTCAAAGGTTACAAAAAAGTAAAGAAGAAGAGAAAAAAGGAGAAGGCTGAAGGTCTGTTCTGATAATTCCACCTCCTCCGCCCCCTCTACCCCCCCCCCCCAGCAGTCGCCCCCTCCCTTCCAAACAATATGAACTTTAAAACTTTGCCCAATTCTTAAATCAACGCATTACACTCTTTTTCCTTCTTTGATCTTTTTCTCAAGTCTATACATTGAGCTCTTTTTACTTTTTCCGTGTTTTTCCTCTGCTTTTTTTTTATTTATTTTTCCTTTTTGCTGATGCAGAGTTTACCAGCGAAAGGGGTGAGAGAGTCAGGAGGCTGGCTAACTCTTGCAGAAGGGATTTGGAGTCAACGGGGGAAGAACAGAAAATATGAGGAAACTGTTTACAGGAAGAAAGTCGTAAACCTACACACAATATAGTAGTAGTAGTAGTAGTAGTAGTAGTAGTAGTAGTAGTAGTAGTAGTAGTAGTAGTAGTAGTGGTAATAGTAGTAGTAGTAGTAGTAGTAGTAGGATCCGTCCGTGTGTGTGTGTGTGTGTGTGTGTGTGCCCCCCATACGTACACACGATGAGCGGGAGGGAGTTGACGGTGGAAGTCACGTCCCTGGCTGCGTACATCCGTCGGTCCGCGGGGGTGATGTCCGCCGTCTGACCCACGATGCAGCAGCCCGCCTCCCGCAGCGCCGCCGCCATCTCCTGCTGGGTGAGGGGCACGCGGTAGCCTATGGGGGAGGGGGGGAAGGGGGGGAGGAGGAGGAATTAACGACCTTATGCGCCATACAGCTGTACCCTCCTTCTGTCTTTTCCCCCAACTGTATATTTCTCCAATCACCAACTTGTTTTTACTGTACCCCCTTGATTAAAAAAAAGAAAAACACTCTCTCTTCTCACACTCACACTTGGGATGCTTACACACACACACACGCACACACACACACACACACACACACACACACACACACACACACTCTCTCTCTCCACTTATTGCTCGTTAGCGTCTTGGGATGCTAACACACACACACTCTCTCTCCACTTATTGCTCGTTAGCGTCTTGGGATGCTAACACACACACACTCTCTCTCCACTCATTGCTCGTTAGCGTCTTGGGATGCTAACACACACACACTCTCTCTCCACTCATTGTTTATTAGCGTCTTGGGAAACTTACACACACACTCTCTCTCTGTCCACTCATTGCTTGTTAGCGTCTTGGGATGCTAACACACACTCTCTCCACTCGGTCACCCTCAACACTTAAACACACACACGTTCACACTCTATTGTTATTGCTATAAGACGCGAAGCATGAAGAGAGGAAACAATATGATGACTTAACTAGCCTGCCCAGCAGTCCCCCAGACACCTGAGACGCTGTGAAGGAGGAAATGAAGTGAACGAGAGAGGAGAGAGAGGAGAAAAGGGTTAAGAAGATGAGAGAAATGGATGGATGGACGGGTTGGGTAATAGATATCTTAAGAGTATTTCTCTCTCTCTCTCTCTCTCTCTCTCTCTCTCTCTCTCTCTCTCTCTCTCTCTCTCTCTCTCTCTCTCTCTCTCTCTCTCTCTCTCTCTCTCTCTCTCTCTCTCTCTCTTTTTACACCATGCGTAGGATATACAACCACCCCCTACCACACACACACACACACACACACACGCCCACACACAAAACCTCTCCATTCCAACACACCCAAACACAACCTTACACCCCACAAACCCCCCTCCCTTGGCACCCCCACCCCCACACCACCACTCAACACCCCCTCCCCAGGTAACACTCACCGGGTATGCTCTCCAGTTTGTCCAGCGTCCCCCCCGTGTGCCCCAGCCCCCTGCCGCTGATCATAGGTACGTGTAGGCCCAGGGCGGCGAGGGCGGGGGCCAGGGGCAGGGATACCTTGTCGCCCACGCCCCCAGTGCTGTGTTTGTCCATCATACGCCACTCCCCAGGCCACGACAGCACCTGGCCTGGGGAGACGAGAGCGTGAACAGGACGGTAGAAAAAGAGGCAGAGACGGAGACAGAGAAATACAGAAAAGCAGAGACAAAGAAGAAGTGATGTCGGTATAGAAGTGAAGAATAGGCAGAAAAAAGGGAAGGAAAGGAGGAAGCGAGAGACAAAGAGACACAGAAAGATACAGATAAAGAGACAGACAGAGAAAGACGGAGAAAGAGAGACAGAGACAGAGAAATTAGCAATAGTAGTGAAAGTATAGGCCACAGAACAAGTAGTGAAGATGAACAGTGAAAATACGCAATGTGAAGAAGGTGGAAATAATTAGTGATATATATATACGGCTGAAACTACGTAACAATGGGAAGAAGAAAACGAGAAATCAAGTGAAAAAATAACGAAAAAGAAGACGAGAGGGAAAAAGAAAGAGAACAAGACAGCAGGAAACAGGAAGAGAAGATGGAAGAAGGGGGACAGGGAGGAATATGGGCGAGAAATAGGAGGAGGAACATATGAGGGAAAGAGAAAGAGAACAAGACAGCAGGAAACAGGAAGAGAAGGAAGAAAAGATAGAAAAAGGGGGATAGGGAAGAATATGGGCGAGAAACAAGAGAAGGAACATGTAAGGGAGGGAATAAATTAGATACGACGGGAACAGAAGAAAAAATACAGATTGAAAGGATGCAAGAGTAATGAGGTTCTTCACGGCAGGTAACGAGGCAATTAGTAGCTTACCTGAGTCCCGCATGCACCTGGTGAGAGCGACCACCTCCTCACGCTCCATGCCCCGCACTTTGACGGCCGCCAGCATGGTACCTGACGAAGGGGCGGCAGGTGTTAATTCGGGGACACAGGTGCGCACGGCAGGGATATGGGGAAGAAAGGGAGAGGTAGGCTACAGGCGACAGGTACACACCCTTGGGGAAAAAAAAGTTAAGAGTCAGAGTGGGAATGAGTAAGAGGAATATGCCCAGAATCGTCCAGAGTGGAGTTGTTACGGAAAGTTTGAGCGAAGAGTTCAGCCTTAGAGATAGATGAGACGGCGGTGTTAAGGAAATAGAGATACAGGTGGAACAGAATACAAAGATGTTAGAGATAGAAAAAGGTACAGATGTGTTAAATAATAGGGAAGAAATGGAGAGAGAGGTACACAGGTTAGGGACATAGGGCAGAAAGAGAAGTAGACGTAGCTCTCCTCTGACCTTGAAAAACGTTCGTAGCAAGAGCCCCGAACGTTTAACAATGCGAGGGTTAGGCCTTTCCCGACACCTGCGTCCTATTGAGTGTAACCAGGATGTACTTTGTTACCATCTCTCTCTCTCTCTCTCTCTCTCTCTCTCTCTCTCTCTCTCTCTCTCTCTCTCTCTCTCTCTCTCTCTCTCTCTCTCTCTCTCTCTCTCTCTCTCTCTCTCTCTCTCTCTCTCTCACCCAGTTGGACGTCATCGAGGGAGTAATCTGTGATCTTTTCAACCAGGAACTCAATTTCTTCTTCCGTCCACTTCCCGCCGCTTAATTTCACCTCCAGCAAGTCCCCGACCATCATCTCCTTGGTTCCTGCGGCTTCTTTAGGCTTTCCTTTTTCTGGTGGAGTGTCCAGTGTCGGGGTGACCTCCTGTTCGATACCCGGCTCGGTGTTATTGTTGTTGGTTGTGATGTCGGTCCCGTTGGAAACACTGACGCCCCCAACTTTGTCCTTATTTGGTGGCATTGTTAAGTTCTTTTGTTTTTGGTTATTGTTGTTGTTGGTAGTGGTGGTGGTGGTTGCAGTATTTTGGTTTTATCGGTTAATGTCCGTTTTGTTTTGTTTTTCTCTGGTACTAATGTTTTTTTTGTTGTTGTTGTTGACCTTTCTCTGCAGCTTTCTCTTCCTCCACCTCGTCTTCTACTACTTTCTCTTCTTTTTCTTCCTCTTCCTCAACTTCTCCTTCTGTCTTCGTCACCTTCCTCTTAGCTGTGTCGATGTTGTTTTGTTTTTTAATCAGTTGGTGGTTCTAATGTTTTGCTTGTTGTTTGTACCGGTGTGAGTTTTCTCCTTTTTCTTCTTCTTCTTCTTCTTCTTCTTCTGTCTTCGTCGCTTCCCTCACAGCAGTCAGTAGTCGAGAGGTTCCTTCACTGTGTAAGGAAGAAAAAGATACAGCAATGATTAATAGACGCAGCAAAGGTTGAAATCTAAGTCAATACAAAATAACATCAATGAAGAACCAAATCTGGCTGTGTGATCCCCCGAAATGGCATTGGATCCAAAACCCTTAACATTCCACGGTAAATATATGAACGCTTTTTTTAATAAATAGTCCGAGATTTACGGGCGTTTTATAAGACATTTCGCCGCCCAAGAACACATATTTGACAAGGCTTTCGTAGGAGTTGTGGGCATTTCCAGGAGTAGTTGTATGACCCTGGTGGTAGTTTGACCCTTCCTCTGTACCATGAACCTAAAGAAACACATATTTAACAATGCTTTCGTAGGAGTTGTGGGCATTTCCAGTAGTAGTTGTATGACCCTAGTGGTAGTTTGACCCTTCCTCTGTACCATGAACCTAAAGAAACACATATTTGACAAGGCTTTCGTAGGAGTTGTGGGCATTTCCAGGAGTAGTTGTATGACCCTGGTGATAGTTTGACGCTTCCTCTGTACCATGAACCTAAAGAAACACATATTTGATAAGGCTTTCGTAGGAGTTGTGGGCATTTCCAGGAGTAGTTGTATGACCCTGGTGGTAGTTTGGCGCTTCCTCTGTACCATGAACCTAAAGAAACACATATTTGACAAGGCTTTCGTAGGAGTTGTGGGCATTTCCAGGAGTAGTTGTATGACCCTGGTGGTAGTTTGACCCTTCCTCTGTACCGTGAACCTAAAGAAACACTCATTAGACCCCGACTGACCCCCTCTTTGACCTTTAGAAATAGCTGATGTCATAAGCCAAAGTGAAACGGAGGACAGAACACAGAGAAAACAAAGTAAAGGAAAGAAAGGATAAAGAAAAGGAATAGCAGGAATAAAGAAGGAAAGAATGAGAATAAAGAAAACAAAAGATAAAGAATAAAAGGAGAAAGAGGAAAATAAAAAAAGGTTAATATTGCACAGTAAATATATGATGGACGCTTTTTTTTATATATATAGCACGAGATTTAAACCCCTGAAACCCGTCTATGAACCCTTATGTAATCCAATGTAATCCTCCCGAAATTGACCTCTCTTTCCACCCCTCCTCTTTACTGTTTTATATAGGAGCAGTGATTAGCGGGATTTTTTCAGTGTCTTCCCTTTTCTTCCCTTGAGCTGATTCCTTTACTGTAAAAAAAGGGGAGGGGCTCAGGTTATGTAAGTCTCCGTTAGCGGGCCAGGCTGTACCCTTTCCCCCTCGTACCCACCTCGCACAGTAAGCATGTTAACCCAGTAGCTGCGGGGGTCATGTTTCTTAGGTTAGGTTAGGTTAGGTTAGGTTAGGTTAGGTTAGGTTAGGTTAGGTTAGGTTAAAGGTTAGGTTAGGTTAGGTTAGGTTAGGTTAGGTTAAAGGCCCCTCTAAGTAAAATAATGAGAAAGAATCATCACTCACGGAAACCATTTCATAATATATATCAACGCATGTGTGATCAGTTTATGCATCATCTATTTTGGGGGGTTTATATCAAGGCAGAAATTTGGCCCATCGCTGGTACACGGTAAAGCCGCAAATTTGGCCCGTCGCTGGTACACGGTAAAGCCGTAAATTTGGCCCATCGCTGGTACACGGTAAAGCCACAAATTTGGCCCATCGCTGGTACACGGTAAAGCCGCAAATTTGGCCCATCGCTGGTACACGGTAAAGCCGCAAATTTGGCCCATCGCTGGTACACGGTAAAGCCACAAATTTGGCCCGTCGCTGCTTCCCGGTTAGAGGCAATCGACATCAGCAGCCGCCCAGAACAGCGCCATCACCTCACTGTGCATAAGTGTCGACGTCGTGAAATAAGTTGATGTTGTTCAGACGCCTCCTCAAGAGACAGAATGTATCTTTCTCCTCAAATGATTCGTCCTCGTTGACTCCACTTGAGATAAGCGAACTAAATGAAGGGAAAAAATAGAAGATTGCGTTGCCGACAGACTACCTCAAGGTCAGTCCCGTGTTATCGACTCTCTGCACCTCACCGAAGACTTCACTCTCGTCGACTCCACTTGAGAGAGAGAAAGGAAGTTGTAAAAATGTGAGAAAAAGAGGAAACCCAAAGTTGAAAGTAAAGGAAAGAGTGAAAGAATGAAGAAGAAGTCACTGAATGAAAGGCGAGGAAAGAAAAGATGTCGGTTTGAAAATAAAGGATAAAAAAAAAATCAAAGGGAAATTAAAGAAAATAAAAAAAAATGTAAAATAAATAAAGAACCACAAATTGACAGGGCGGATAAAGGAAAGGAAATACTGACATCTTGAGAAACTGAGGAGGAGGAAGGAGATTAAACAGTGGCTGCGAAATGGAAATATTGATATCGAGTGACAGAGTGTGGAAAGAACTGTGTAAACTCTCTCTCTCTCTCTCTCTCTCTCTCTCTCTCTCTCTCTCTCTCTCTCTCTCTCTCTCTCTCTCTCTCTCTCTCTCTCTCTCTCTCTCTCTCTCTCTCTCGTAGTAGTAGTAGTAGTAGTAGTAATAGCAGTAGTAGCAGTAGTAGTGGTAGTGGTAGTAGTAGTAGTAGTAGTAGTAGTAGTAGTAGTAATCCTCAAAATCAATATCGACAAAAACAATAAAAGTAAAAAACTCAAAATAAAATAAATAAATAAACTAACTAACTTCTGGCCCTGACCTTGCTACTTGAGACACAGACACACACCCCCCCTCCCTCCCTTCCCCTTGCTCCCCCACCCCCCAGATAATGTACCCAACATAGCAATCACATCCAATCTTACAAACTCTCTCTCTCTCTCTCTCTCTCTCTCTCTCTCTCTCTCTCTCTCTCTCTCTCTCTCTCTCTCTCTCTCTCTCTCTCTCTCTCTCTCTGACGTATTAACTTTTACTGCAATTTTCTTTCTTGTTGTTGTTGTTGTTTTTTCTTCGTCGCCTTTCCCTATTTCATTTTTCTTCTTATGTTAATTTTTCTTTCTTTTTTTTTTCTTGTTTTCTTTCCTTCGTCGTCTTTCCCTATTTCATCTTTTTTCCTATGTTAGTTTTTCTTGTTTTATTTTATTTTTTCTTTCCTTCGTCGCCTTTCTCTATTTCGTGTCCCTTCCTACGACTTAAACGCTTCTATTAGGGAAGTCAAAACGCATTGCCAACCTCTTAATAACTCTGTGATGTTCGTAGTTTTTTGTTCGTTTATTCTTTTCTTTTTTTATACGGCGCCACACAGTTTGCGTCTCCGTGGTGCAATGGTTACCGTGCCCAGCCAAGAGTCAGTGGGTCCGAGTTCGCATCCAGACCCACCCAGCTGTTCATCCTTCTTTTCGGGCTGGTGGATAAATGTCTACCTGGGGACACCTGGGGAAGGTAAACTGCGGTAGCCAGGATGTCACACTGGCCCCCACAGGTCTTAAGGGGCATTGTGACGGAGATGAGCACCGAGACCACGCGCAGCTTAAGTATGTTCCTGACTTTTCCATTGCATTACACACCGTTCCTCTAAGATCGTCACCAGCACCCCCCCCCCCCCCCCCACACACACACACACGCACACACGCTTCGCCTTCTAGTATTATCAATGAATAAAAGGCGAGGAAAAAAAAAGTCAGTTTGAAAATAAAGGATATAAAAAGTTCAAGGGAAAGTAAAGGAAAAAAAACCAAAATTGAAAGTAAAAAGAAGAGAGAAAAAATGAAAGATAAATCATACTGAATAAAAGGCGAGGAAAGAAAAGAAGTCGAATTGAAAGTAAAGGATATAAAAATTTAAAGGGAAAGTAAAGGAAATTAAAAAGAAGTCGAATTAAAAGTAAGGGATATAAAAATTCAAAAGGAAAGTAAAGGATATAAAAATTTAAAGGGAAAGTAAAGGAAATTAAAAAGAAGTCGAATTAAAAGTAAGGGATATAAAAATTCAAAGGAAAAGTAAGGGATATAAAAATTTAAAGGGAAAGTAAAGGAAATTAAAAAGAAGTCGAATTGCAAGTAAGAGATATAAAAATTCAAAGGGAAAGTAAAGGAAATTAAAAAGAAGTCGAATCAAAAGTAAAGGATATAAAAATTCAAAGGGAAAGTAAAGGAAATTAAAAAGAAGTCGAATTAAAAGTAAAGGATATAAAAATTCAAAGGGAAAGTAAAGGAAATTAAAAAGAAGTCGAATTAAAAGTAAAGGATATAAAAATTCAAAGGGAAAGTAAAGGATATAAAAATTCAAAGGGAAAGTAAAGGAAATTAAAAAGAAGTCGAATTAAAAGTAAAGGATATAAAAATTCAAAGGGAAAGTAAAGGAAATTAAAAAGAAGTCGAATTGCAAGTAAGGGATATAAAAATTCAAAGGGAAAGTAAAGGAAATTAAAAAAAGGTAAAAATAAAAATATAGGAAATGAAAACTACCTCTGATTAAAATCCACCGTTACTTTGCAGATGCGGGCGTTAGGTGTGAGCACAAGAAGGCAGACACGTATTTACTCTTTCAGTCTAATAATATAAACTTATCTCGTCCACGCCACCAACGAGACTACTTTTTATCACAGTAACGGTTGACTACACACACACACACACACACACCACACACACACACACACACACGCACACTTGTCTAAAAACGTTCACTACAGACAAGTCATTCAGGATTCAACGCCGCCCCAGATGTTTCGCTTGTTCCCGTTAGAGAGTACCATAGCGGACCGCCCGTTTCCATCTCCTCCTGTCCTCTGCCGCTCCCCCATGCCCCTCCTCACAGCATCCATGAATCTCCTCCTTGTCCTTCCTCTTTACCTCTTGATATACTCGTCATCTCTTCATCTCCATACATGTCCATACCATCCCCAGCATCCTTCCTCTGATATACCCAGCATCCCACCTTCAAGATTTTCCCGGCACACACACCCACATCTGGTAAGGCTTTCGTATATAGGGGTTATGCTAGTATTTCCATGGGTAGCTTCATGAGCCTGGGGATAGTTTGACAAGTCTTCTGAACCGTGAACGTGAAGGGACTCTCATGGGAACCCGTCTCATCCCTATTGTGGCCTTTGGGAATGGTTGTTGAGAGCAGAAAGCATCCACGGGTCCTTGCTCTCCCGGTCACTACTCTTCCCGTGTATAAAGTTTTGATATTTTTTTAACTATTTTTAAGCCAGTAACGACACCAGATCTCTGTATGTTTTAGTGATTATATAAAGATTTGACTTACGTACTGAATGTGGACTACAAACTGGAAATGTTGTCATATTAACGAAATTAACATTCTTAAATAACTTCCGATTTATGTATGATGTTTTGGTTTTATGTACATTTGTGGTCAATATCTATATATCTATCTATCTATATACCTACCTCGGCCACTGCGGCTCACTGATTCACGACGGCAAGGGTGACTGACTGACTGACTGACTGGCGCCCTGGTCTGAACCCATGCCGCCGAAGCTAATATATTTGACAAGGCTTCGCGGGAGTCTCGAGCATCGCAGGTGGTAGTTTTATGGCCCTAGTGGTAGTCTGATCATTCGTCTTACCATTAACATTGACGGGAGAACGAGAAGAACGACGAGGAAGAGGGGAACTAGGAAGAGAAAGTAGGGGATGTAAGATGCTTGCGCGCGAAGAGGAGAGCAAGAAAGAGAAAATCCAGTGAAAGAGGAAAAGGAGAATTAGAATGAGTTAACTTGCCTACGTACGAAGAAGAGGAGGAGGAGGACGAGCCAGACACCGGGCCGTGGAAGTCACTCTCCAAGACCGGACTCTGCCACCACTGCCTCGCAATGACAACCCTGAGCGTGTTATATACCCACCTGCGCCCCTGCCCCCCGTGCCCCCCCTCCCTCCCTCCGTTATACCCCCGCCTCCCTATCTCTCCCTCCCTCAGCCTCCCCTCCCCACTCTTACCTAATACTACTTCCCTTCCTATTTACACACCCTTTTCCGTCTTCGCCCTTCCTTCCTGGTCTCCCTTTCCTTCCTTAACCTTCCTTCCAGGTGACCGATGGCCCGTGCCGTGTCACCCCGCGGCAAATTGTTGTGATTAATGTAATTGTTGCAGAGCTGCGTTTCGTATAACCCTCAGACTCTATTTAGCGTTAGTTAGGCCACACTTAGATTATGCTGTCCAGTTTTGGTGCCCACACTACAGAATGGACATCAACTTGGTAGAATCAGTTCAGAGGAGGATGACCAAGATGATTCAGGGGCTGAGGAACCTCCCATATCAAGATAGACAGTAACATCTAAACTTACATTCACTAGAAAGACGAAGAGTGCGGGGAGATCTGATAGAAGTATTCAAATGGGTCAAGGGTTACAACAAAGGCGATATAAGTAAAGTACTGCGAATTAGCCAGCAGGATAGAACACGCAGGAATGGATTTAAATTAGAAAACTATAGAATTAGGAGGGAAATAGACAGGCATTGGGTTAGTAATATGTAGGGTGGTGGGGGAATGGAATAGACTCAGCAATCACATAGTTAATGCAGGGACGATAGCTTGTTTTAAGAGTAGACTGGATAGCTACATGGACGAGGATGACAGGTGGCAATGGGGGGGAATCTGGAGCTGCCCTGTGTAGGACATTCGGTCTCTTGCAGTCTCCCTATGTTCTTATGTTAACCTTCCCCGAACTCAGCGCCCCCGGTAGTCAGGTCAGGGCAGTCCAGCACCCCTCACTCTGGGCGAGACCCATAGCAGCCTCCCATCAGTGTCGCGCCAAGCAGGCCATGCAGGGCGGAATGGTTTGGTTTCGTCGCCTCCTGAACCCCCTCCAGTGACAGGGACCAGAGTCGCTGCACAACTTATGTAATGCCAGATTTTTGTAAGGAAATGAAAATGTATGGAGTCAAACGTATGGCCAAATAAAGGAGCTATTACTCTGGGCATATTTTCCGTGGATCTTCAGTCAAACCACGATTTCCGCTAACGTGGTTCTCAATTGTTTCTTGTTATTGCTGATGATGATGATGATGAGTAATACCGTCGTCCTTCAGTGAAATCTACCGTAGCTTTGGAAGATCGTGGACACGTCAGAAAACCAGGGAAATATGAGAACCACGCCAGCGGAAATCGTGGTTTGACTTAAGATCCACGGAAAATTTGCCCAGTGTAATAGCCCCTAAAGTGTTCTGACGGTGAGAAAGCTAACGGTCACTGCGGGCTCTCACTTAACACTTAACACTTATCCGCCCACACTTTTGACTCCTACATACATTTTCCTTTCCTTACAAAAATATGACATTACACTTACTGCAAGTATAAAGTAAAGCAAAGCATATTCTCCAAAAAGATGAGTAACGAGCATGGAAGACTCACTCAAACAAACTAACTAACTGTGAGAGCGGACTTTTTTTATTACTGTTTCCTTTTTGTGTGCCCTTGAGCTGTCTCCCTTGTAAAAAAAAATATACCAGGGGGCGTGTTGCTTCACTCACCCGCTGTCTCCACCCAGGACGGTCCCTTCGAGCAAGCCTCCACGCAGTTACCCTTTCCATTCCGAGCCAATTGCCCATATAGTTGGAGTTTGAATCTTTGTTATTGCGCTAGCGAGATCCAAACCCCTTTAGTCCATAGTCATTAGTGTTGAATATTCTTGTTTATTTGGTCTGCGTCACTCCGCCACTGAGATCCAAACCCCTTTAGTCCATAGTCATTAGTGTTGAATATTCTTGTTTATTTGGTCTGCGTCACTCCACCACTGAGATCCAAACCCCTTTAGTCCATATCATTAGTGTTGAATATCCTTGTTTATTTGGTCTGCGTCACTCCGCCACTGAGATCCAAACCCCTTTAGTCCATAGTCATTAGTGTTGAATATCCTTGTTTATTTGGTCTGCGTCACTCCGCCACTGAGATCCAAGCCCCTTTAGTCCATAGCATTAGTGTTCAATATCCTTGTTTTCTGTTCAGTCTGCCCTATCGAACCCCTCTCTCCCCTCTTCATCTTCCCTTCTTCATCTTCCCTTCCTTCTTCCCCTCTTCATCTTCCCCTTTTCCTCTTCTGATTCCTTCCATTTTCCTTCTTCCAGCATATTCCCTTCACTCTCCCTGCGTTCTTCCCTCCTTCCTCTCTCTCTCCACCCATCCCCAGTTTTCTCTGTCTCACCTCACTCCGCGACCTCGGCACAAGTGGTGGGAGGCAGCACTTCCCGTCACCAACTCGCGCCACACCATTAAGCAAACGATAGTTAATACATTCTCGTTATCGCTCTTAAATATGGGTTCATTCCTGCACATGTGTGGGAATGGGCGTTAAGCTTCAGCCTCAGGAGGAAGGGGCGGCGGGTTGTTGAAAGGGAGGGAGGGGGATGAACAGAAGTGTGGCGTCTCAAGCTGGGGAGAGAAGGGGGAGTGGGGGCTGCGAGGGGAAGGATGATGGGGAGGGGGTCGTGGAGAGGGGCTGTGAGGGGACGTAAGTTGGGGAGGGGAAGTAAGGTGGGGAGGGGAGGGTAAAGAGGGGAGAAATTAGAGGTGGAGGGAAGGAAGGTGGGGAGGGAGGGTAAGAGGGGAGAAATTATAGGTGAAGGGGAAGGAAGGTGGGGAGGGGAGGGGAGGGTAAAGAGGGGATAAATTATAGGTGAAGGGGAAGGAAGGTGGGGAGGGGAGGGTAAAGAGGGGAGAAATTATAGGTGGAGGGGAAGGAAGGTGGGGAGGGGAGGGTAAAGAGGGGAGAAATTATAGGTGAAGGGGAAGGAAGGTGGGGAGGGGAGGGTAAAGAGGGGAGAAATTATAGGTGAAGGGGAAGGAAGGTGGGGAGGGGAGGGTAAAGAGGGGAGAAATTATAGGTGAAGGGGAAGGAAGATGGGGAGGGGAGGGTAAAGAGGGGAGAAATTATAGGTGGAGGTGACCGGGCTGGGCGCTGACTCATGCCAATAAATATTCCGTCCTGCCCTGCACACACTTGTAACCAAAGCACTTATTCCAAGGCAGTCGTCGGCAATTATATACCCCGAACACTTGGCCCTGACGGAGGTGTTTCAGCGACCCCCGCGTGAAAATACCGTGACTCAGGTCGGCGCCGATAAGTGAGAAGTCCCCGGGAGAGTTGGAAAGTTTCGTTCAGTCGGCGCAGCATCTGTGGTCATATGCCGGAGAGAGACAGGAGGGGGAAGGAATTATAGGAGAAGGGAACAGACCCCAGGAGACGGGACACAACCCCCGATTAATACCTGGTAACCCATTCACTGCTGGGTAAAGTTGGAAAGCTTCGTTTAGTCGGCGCAACATCTGTGGTCATATGCCGGAGAGAGACAGAAAGGGAAGGAATTATAGGAGAAGGGAACAGACCCCAGGAGACGGGACACAACCCCCGATTAATACCTGGTACCCATTCACTGCTGGGTAAAGTTGGAAAGTTTCGTTTAGTCGGCGCAACATCTGTGGTCATATGCCGGAGAGAGACAGGAGGGGGAAGGAATTATAGGAGAAGGTAACAGACCCCAGGAGACGGGACACAACCCCCGATTAATACCTGGTACCCATTCACTGCTGGGTAAAGTTGGAAAGTTTCGTTTAGTCGGCGCAACATCTGTGGTCATGTGCCGGAGAGAGACAGAAAGGGAAGGAATTACAGGAGAAGGGAACAGACCCCAGGAGACGGGACACAACCTCCGATTAATACCTGGTACCCATTCACTGCTGGGTGGACAGGGGCGCAGGGTATCGGGAAAGCCGCCCAAATTTTTCCACTCCGCCCGGGAATCGAACCCGGGCTCTCTCGATTGTGAGCCGAGTGTGCTAACCACTGCACCACGATGCCCCCGGGAAGGTCGTAGTAATGTGGACTTTATAAACAGATAAAATGCCGGAGAAGTTGCTGCCAAGAATGACCGAAGCTTTTCACGAAATGTCTCGAAAATGGAAGAATTCAGAAAAACTATAAAAAAATGCAGAAAATGAAACCTAGATCTCAATATGATATCGTCTGATCAGCTTACTCTCGGGCATCTAAGAATCATTCACAAAAATCTTCTCTCTCTCTCTCTCTCTCTCTCTCTCTCTCTCTCTCTCTCTCTCTCTCCTTCTACCTGTTTTCCTTCTTTTCCTTCAGTTCTTAGTCCGTCGAAACAGGAAACGTTCGCACGGAGACACGAAACTGGCGCGTGAGAGCCAATGATGATGATGATGATGATGATGATGATGAAAGAGAAATACATAGGCCTACATAAACAGATAAATAAGTGCTCGCCGATGCATTCCCTCTATACCCATTCATCTACTTATTCATCCATTCACTGACTCATTATTTACACACACACACACACAACACAAGGCTATCGCTCCAGTATCTCGCCGCGTCTATATCGCTAACAAGTTCCACTCGCAATTGATTAAACCCTTACGCAATGTTGTAGCCTACTTTAATAACTGTGCATAATCAGGACTTATTATACGACCTACTTGGGTGTTTATGGTCATTTTGTGGTACCCGGTTGTTTTTGTTTATTTTTCTCTTGGTATGAGAGGCGCACTTTTGAACGGGGCAGGTCACGTTAGGTTAGGTTAGGTTAGGAAAGAGTAAACCAGAAAAGGGGGAAAGTCAGGAAAGTAACCCAGGAAAAGTATGAGAAAAAACAGAAAAAAAGTAAAATTAAACCAGTAAAGTAAAATTAAACCAGTGAAAAGTAAAATTAAACCAGTAAAGTAAAATTAAACCAGTGAAAAGTAAAATTAAACCAGTAAAGTAAAATTAAACCAGTGAAAAGTAAAAGTAAACCAGTAAAGTAAAATTAAACCAGTGAAAAGTAAAATTAAACCAGTAAAAAGTAAAATTAAACCAGTAAAGTAAAATTAAGCCAGTGAAAAGTAAAATTAAACCAGTAAAGTAAAATTAAACCAGTGAAAAGTAAAATTAAACCAGTAAAAAGTAACATCAAACCAGTGAAAAGTAAAATTAAACCAGTGAAAAGTAAAATTAAACCAATGAAAAGTAAAATTAAACCAGTAAAGTAAAATTAAACCAGTGAAAAGTAAAATTAAACCAGTAAAGTAAAATTAAACCAGTGAAAAGTAAAATTAAACCAGTAAAGTAAAATTAAACCAGTGAAAAGTAAAATTAAACCAGTAAAGTAAAATTAAACCAGTGAAAACTAAAATTAAACCAGTAAAGTAAAATTAAACCAGTGAAAAGTAAAATTAAACCAGTGAAAACTAAAATTAAACCAGTAAAGTAAAATTAAACCAGTGAAAAATAAAATTAAACCAGTAAAGTAAAATTAAACCAGTGAAAAGTAAAATTAAACCAGTAAAGTAAAATTAAACCAGTGAAAAGTAACATTAAACCAGTAAAGTAAAATTAAACCAGTGAAAAGTAAAATTAAACCAGTAAAAAGTAAAATTAAACCAGTAAAGTAAAATTAAACCAGTGAAAAGTAAAATTAAACCAGTATAAAGTAATAGTAAGTCAGCAAAGTAAGAATAAACCAGTAAAAATGAGAATATAATCACACCCTCACTCCCCTCTCTCCAAAGGTCCGCGTCAACACACTCTACGGTACCCGGCTGCCTGGTTTCACTGCGCGCTACGGAACTTGTGTATCTTAAGCGCCGCCCCTTGATCTCCCTCCTTTCCCGTAACATAAAAAAAGGAGAGAAAATATCACTGCTCCAAAAACCCACTGTGGCCTTTATTTCTGCACTTCCTCCGAGGTCCATGGTCACATCAACGGAGGAGGAGCAGGAGGAGGAGAGAGTGGAGGAAGAGGAAGCGGAGGTGATTCGTAAAATATATTCTCCCAGTAATTACGAGTCTGCATTTTCCGTCTCCCGAAATTGACCTATCTTTTAGCCGCTCATTTTCTATTTTTTATTTATTTATTTAACTTTTTACAGCTAAGGAGACAGTTCTTTTGTCTTCCCCGTAACATAAAAAAAAAGAGAGAAAAAATCACTGCTCCAAAAACCCACTGTGGCCTTTAATTCTGCACTTCCTCCAAGGTCCACGGTCACATCAACGAAGGAGGAGCAGGCAGAGGAGGAGGAGGAGGAGGAGAAAGAAGTGGAGGAAGAGGAAGCGGAGGTGATTCGTAAAATATATTCTCCCTGAAATTACGAGTCTGCATTTTCCGTCTCCCGAAATTGACGTATCTTTTGACCGCTCATTTTTTATTTATTTATTTATTTATTTATTTTTTTACAGCTAAGGATACAGTTCTTTTGTCTTCCCCGTAACATAAAAAAAGGAGAGAAAAAATCACTGCTCCAAAAACCCACT
This sequence comes from Eriocheir sinensis, assembly GCF_024679095.1. NCBI lineage: Eukaryota > Metazoa > Arthropoda > Malacostraca > Decapoda > Varunidae > Eriocheir > Eriocheir sinensis. The sequence goes on from NC_066562.1 coordinate 9,638,462, forward strand.
GTGGCCTTTAATTCTGCACTTCCTCCAAGGTCCATGGTCACATCAACGAAGGAGGAGCAGGAAGTGGAGGAGGAAGAATGAGAAAGTGGAGGAAGAGGAAGCGGAGGTGATTCATAACATATATTCTCCCTGAAATTACGAGTCTGCATTTTCCGTCTCCTGAAATTGACCTATCTTTTGGCCGCTCATTTTCTATTTTTTATTTATTTATTACAGCTAAGGATACAGTTCTTGTCTTCCCCGTAACATAAAAAAAGGAGAGAAAATATCGCTGCTCCAAAATCCCACTGTGGCCTTTAATTCTGCACTTCCTCCAAGGTCCATGGTCACATCAACGAAGGAGGAGCAGGAAGAGGAGGAGGAGGAGGAGAAAGAAGTGGAGGAAGAGGAAGCGGAGGTGATTCATAACATGTATTCTCCCTGAAATTACGAGTCTGCATTTTCCGTCTCCCGAAATTGACCTCTCTTTTGGCCGGTCGCTACTTTTGTCTTTGTGGGAACAGCGATTAGCGGGCTTTTTTATTTTTTACACCTATTTTTTGTTGCCCTTGAGATGTTTCTTTAGCTGTAAAATAAAATAAAGAAAGTTGTGCAGGAGAAAGAGGAGTGAGAGGTCGCGAGTCACAAAATATATCCTCCCTGCAATTACGAGTCTGCAACATCTGTCTCTATATCAAGTGGTACAGGAATTACAGTTTTAGAATCTAGTGCAGCATAATTACGCTTACTGAGGAAAACGTATCTTGCAGGAAAAACATATTGCAGATTTTTATTTATTTATTTATTTATTTTTTTTACTGCATATGAGTCAGTCAGTTCAAGGGGATGAAAAAGGGTAACAAGTGGAAAAAAAAGCCCGCTACTCGCTGCTCCTATCAAGAGTTAGAGGAGTGGCCGAAAGCTAGGTCTGATCAATGTCATGTATATATAAGTGATCTTGAAGTGTTATTTATATCTACTTGCTTATTGCTGTGACTGAGATAGATAGATAGATAGATAGATAGATAGACTAATAAGAATGGAAAGGTTAATTAAAGGGAATGAAAATAAGATAAAAGATTAGTTAGTTTATTAATATTTTTTTTGACAATGCTTACAAAAGTTTCCACCCTTCTATATATATATGAGAGAGAGAGAGAGAGAGAGAGAGAGAGAGAGAGAGAGAGAGAGAGAGAGAGAGAGAGAGAGAGAGAGAGAGAGAGAGAGAATAGGCCTACATTATCACATTCACAAAATCTAATAAGGAAAAAAAAATAATAATAGTAAGACATAATAAGATAGGAACCAATTATAAGAACAAAAACAATACCAATAAAAATAATAATAATAATAATAATAATAATAATAATAATAATAATGGAAATATCAAACTTATTTTACTATTACTTAAACAGGAAGAAAGTTACATATTACAAACCTTAAGTATTTTTTTTCTTTATCAATATCAAAGAATAGACATTGTAGTAATTTGCAATCCAGTATCTTTCTATCTATCTATCAATTTTATCTATTTCAACTACCCTATCCTACCTTTGCATCTATTCATCAACTAAACTAACCTATCTATTTATCTATTTATCTGTCTGTCTGTCTTTCCGCCTCTTTGTTTACTGGGGGGACGCAAACTGCCTAGCAAGGATGGGGGAGGTGATGGGGGATGTGAAGGGGGGAGATGTGAAGGGAGGAGAGGCGGGGGAGATCTCAGAGAAGTAGCCAGAGTGTGGGAGGGAGGTGAAGGTGGAAGCTAACTGGTGGTGGTGGTGGTGCTGGAGGTGGTGGTGGTGGTGGTGGTGCAGAGGCGAGGTGGTGGTGGAGGTGTTGGCAGGGGTGGTGGCAGGGTGTGGCTCGTCCCGGGAGGAGTAGCGCATGGGGATGTGGCTCACCTGTCCACTTGTCCACACCTGTAATTAAGGGGTGAGGTGTGTTCATTTACCTGTTATCTTATTTTGGTTTCTTCCTCCTTCTCTTTCTTCCTTTCCTTCAAAACTGTTACCTTCCTTCTTTCCTTTCTTCCTCCTTCTCTTTCTTCCTTTCCTTCAAAACTGTTGCCTTCCTTCTTTCCTTTCTTCCTCCTTCTCTTTCTTCCTTTCCTTCAAAACTGTTACCTTCCTTCTTTCCTTTCTTCCTCCTTCTCTTTCTTCCTTTCCTTCAAAACTGTTGCCTTCCTTCTTTCCTTTCTTCCTCCTTCTCTTTCTTCCTTTCCTTCAAAACTGTTGCCTTCCTTCTTTCCTTTCTTCCTCCTTCTTTTTCTTCCTTTCCTTCAAAACTGTTGCCTTCCTTCTTTCCTTTCTTCCTCCTTCTCTTTCTTCCTTTCCTTCAAAACTGTTGCCTTCCTTCTTTCCTTTCTTCCTCCTTCTCTTTCTTCCTTTCCTTCAAAACTGTTACCTTCCTTCTTTCCTTTCTTCCTCCTTCTTTTTCTTCCTTTCCTTCAAAACTGTTGCCTTCCTTCTTTCCTTTCTTCCTCCTTCTCCTTCCCTTCCTTCCTTCCTTCCTTCTTACATGTCTTTCACTCTCCTTCTCTTCCTTCCCTTCCTTCAAACCTATTGCCTTTTTTCTTTCCTTCCTTCCTTCCTCCCTTCTAACATCTTACTCTCCTCCTTATATTTCTTCCCTTCCTTCCTTCCTTCTTATATGTCTTTCACTTTCCTTCTCTTCCTTCCCTTCCTTCAAACCTGTTGCCTTTTTTCTTTCCTTCCTTCCTTCCTTCTAACATCTTACCCTCCTCCTTCTCTTCCTTCCTTCCTTCTTTCCCTGCCACCTCCATCCTTAAACTTAACTTATAAAACTGGTATAAAAAATCTAACTTCTGAGTATGTATGTTAGTCAGTCAGTCAGTCAGTCAGCCATCCAGCCAGTCAGTAAACCAGTCAGTCAGCCATCCAGTCAGTCAGTCAGTCAGTCAACCACAGGGCCACTCACCACACTCAACACAGCACCAGTGGACAAGTTCTGCTGGAAGTTGACGCTCACTGGCACCTGGAACGCCTCGCCTCTGATGAAGCCTCTGCAAGGGTGACGAGAGAGTGTGAGGGAGGGAGTGAGGGAGAGAGGGAAGGAGGAAGGAAGTGTGTAAGGAAGGGAGTGAGGGAGAGGGAGTGTGTGAGGGAGGGAAAGAGGAAGTGTGTGAGGATGGGGAGTGAGGGAGGGAAAGAGGAAGAAAATGTGTGAGGGAAGAAGGAAGGGAGGGAAAGAGGAAGAGTGTGAGGGAGGGAAAGAGGAAGAGAGGGAGGGAAAGAGGAAGAGTGTGATGGAGGGAGGAAGTGTGTGGTAGGGAAACAGGGAGTGTGAAGAAAAAAAAAGGGAGAGAACAGCAGACAGAAGAGATATAGTTACACACACACACACACACACACACACACACACACACACACACGTACCCCGGAGCCAGGTGCAAGGAGGGGTAGGGGTGTGTGTGCAGCAGGGCCACACACTCGGTATCCCTGAACACCACCGCAAGCCTTTCGCTCCTCGGGTCCCAGGCCAGCTGACGCACCGCCCCGCCCACACTGCCAGGGAGGAGGAGGAGGTGAGGATTATGAGTACTGGTGGTGATTCATAAAATATTTCAGCTAGTCTTCCACCTCCACAATAAGGACACAGGGACACATAAGAAACATTGAGGACACATGAGGTCAGTTAGTCCGGACACATGGCAGCTTTTGAGATGATCCGGCTATTCAGTATCTGTTCTCCACCTTGTCTAATCTCCATTTTAACCCCTTGGCTGTGGATTCCCTACAAGAAGACCTCACCAAGCTACAGGAGTGGAACAAAAAGTGGCTGCTACAATTCAATGAAGAAAAATGTAGTCATGCATCTTCGGAGGGGATATCCAGCACACCAATACCACATGGGAAACACTCCACTATCCACCACAGAGGCAGAGAAAGACCTGGGAGTGTATGTTACCAGGCTACCAGTGAAGGGATATCCAGCACACCAATACCACATGGGAAACACTCCACTATCCACCACAGAGGCAGAGAAAGACCTGGGAGTGTATGTTACCAGGCTACCAGTGAAGGGATATCCAGCACACCAATACCGCATGGGAAACACTCCACTATCCACCACGGAGGCAGAGAAAGACCTGGGAGTGTATGTTACCAGGCTACCAGTGAAGGGATATCCAGCACACCAATACCACATGGGAAACACTCCACTATCCACCACAGAGGCAGAGAAAGACCTGGGAGTGTATGTTACCAGGCTACCAGTGAAGGGATATCCAGCACACCAATACCGCATGGGAAACACTCCACTATCCACCACGGAGGCAGAGAAAGACCTGGGAGTACATGTTACCAGGCTACCAGTGAAGGGATATCCAGCACACCAATACCGCATGGGAAACACTCCACTATCCACCACAGATGCAGAGAAAGACCTGGGAGTGTATGTTACCAGGCTACCAGTGAAGGGATATCCAGCACACCAATACCGCATGGGAAACACTCCACTATCCACCACAGATGCAGAGAAAGACCTGGGAGTGTATGTTACCAGGCTACCAGTGAAGGGATATCCAGCACACCAATACCGCATGGGAAACACTCCACTATCCACCACAGAGGCAGAGAAAGACCTGGGAGTACATGTTGCCAGGCTACCAGTGAAGGGATATCCAGCACACCAATACCCCATGGGAAACACTCCACTATCCACCACAGAGGCAGAGAAAGACCTGGAAGTGTATGTTACCAGGCTACCAGTGAAGGGATATCCAGCACACCAATACCACATCGGAAACACTCCACTATCCACCACAGAGGCAGAGAAAGACCTGGGAGTGTTACCAGGCTACCAGTGAAGGGATATCCAGCACACCAATACCGCATGGGAAACACTCCACTATCCACCACGGAGGCAGAGAAAGACCTGGGAGTGTATGTTACTAGGCTACCAGTGAAGGGATATCCAGCACACCAATACCGCATGGGAAACACTCCACTATCCACCACAGAGGCAGAGAAAGACCTGGGAGTGTATGTTACCAGGCTACCAGTGAAGGGATATCCAGCACACCAATACCGCATGGGAAACACTCCACTATCCACCACAGAGGCAGAGAAAGACCTGGGAGTGTATGTTACCAGGCTACCAGTGAAGGGATATCCAGCACACCAATACCACATGGGAAACACTCCACTATCCACCACAGAGGCAGAGAAAGACCTGGGAGTACATGTTACCAGGCTACCAGTGAGGGCGAAATCCGTGCCAATCACAGCGGACGGGTTAAATCTTCAAACGTATTTCCATGGACAGCACTCACCTCATCTCCTCACCATCCTTGCAGGTCACAATAATCTGCGTGAGGTCAGCCACCTGGGCAGCCACCTGTGTGCCCCCGACCCCCTCTCCCGGCACGAAGGTCAGGCAGTAGAGGGTTGGGTCGGCCTGGGTCACGAAGAGTAGCACGTGGCCTTGACCTGACCACACGGCTGACTGCACGGGTGACTCGAGGCTCCACTGCTCGTAGGTCCAGCGCTGGGTCTCGAAGATTCTGTATGGGGTAGTGGTGAGGCGGTGAGGGTGGTGATGAAGTACCTTGATTTAACCCCTTGGCTGTGGATGCCCTACCAGAAGACCTCACTAAGCTACAGGAATGGAACAAAAAGTGGCTGCTACAATTCAATGAAGAAAAATGTAAAGTCCTGCACCTTGGGAGGGGATATCCAGCACACCAATACCACACTTCACTATCCACCACAGAGGCAGAGAAAGGCATGGGAGTGTGTGTGACAAGGCTACCAGTGAAGGGATATCCAGCACGCCAATACCACATGGGAAACACTTCACTATCCACCACAGAGGCAGAGAAAGACCTGGGAGTGTATGTTACCAGGCTACCAGTGAAGGGATATCCAGCACACCAATACCACATGGGAACCACTCCACTATCCACCACAGAGGCAGAGAAAGACCTGGGAGTGTATGTTACCAGGCTACCAGTGAAGGCGAAATCCGTGCCAATCGCAGCGGACGGGTTAAGTGAAAACTACTCTGCCTACCTTACTGTCCCTCCCCTCCCCTCCGACTCCCGTCCCGCCCTTCCCTCCCCCTACCCCCCTCACCTCATGGTCTTGCCAGCGTAGGTCACCAGCAGCCTGGAGCCATCGGGGGACCACAGCACCTGAGTGGCGGCCCCCCCTGCGCCCCCTCCGTGCACCACCACCGCCACCTCCCGCCACACATCCCACACCACCACGCGCGCCCCTCCACCCCCCACGCAGGCCAGGAGGTTACCCTGGGGTGTGGAGAAAGAAGGAGAGGAAAAAACATTAATAATATAACTCAAATAAAGAACACACACACACACACACACACACACACACACACACACACACATAAACAGACATACTCACACACCTTACCTTGGGGTGCCAGGTGAGGGCGGCCACAGGGGTCACGGCAGGGTGGGTGAGGAGGGTGGCGCAGGACCCCGAGGGGCGCCCCACCACCGTGTTGGGGTCCAGCACCCACAGCTGCACACCTGACTCACACCCGATGGCCAGCACACCTGCCGACAAGGGCCTGGGTGGGCGGGAGAAGGGGGTGAGTTTGGAGGTAAAAGGGGAGTGAAGGAAGAGAAGAGAAGGGTCTGGTGAGGAGGAGGAGAAGGAGCTGGGTTGGAGGAGGAGGAGGAAGCGGAGGAGTTGTAAAATAAGTAAATGAAGATAAAGACAAAGAGGAAGAAGAGGAAATTTTAGAGGAGGAAAAAGAAGATAAAGTTAAGAAAGGAGTAAGGAGGAGGAGGAGGAGGAGTAAGATAAGTAAAAGGAGATAAAGACAAAGAGGAAGAGGAGATTTTAGAGGAGGAAAAGAAGATAAAATTAAGGAAGAAATAAGAAAGAGGAGAAGAAGAAGGAGGAGGAGGAGGAGGAGGAGGAGGGGACTAAGTGAAGGGAAAACATATAACAAAAGAATGAATGCACAGGAGAGAGGGAAGGCAAGGGCAGCAACACTCACATCCACGCAACCTGTGTCAAACCGCGCTGGTGCCGGTGTTTCAGGAAGGGCGCAACACTGTGTCCTGCCATGAACAGCCGCACCGTGTCATCGCAGACCACCGCCGCCAGTGTGTTGGTGTGCGGGTGCCAACACACACTGGTGATGCTGCCCCCGCCCCCGCGCTGGACTGTGAGGGAAGAATGAGGGTAAGTTAGGTTAGGTTAGGGTAGGTTAGGATACGAAACAAGAGGAAAAATAAACTAATGTAGAATTTCAACACAGTAGAATATGAAATCAAAAGAGGACAAATAAATGAAGTAGCAATGAAAGTGGCAGAGGATAAAATTTAAGGGAAAACTAAACTAAGGTAGAATTTTATCTCGGCAGAACACGAAACCAAAGGAAAACAAACAATGGAAGAAATATTGAATGTGGTAGAACACAAAAATCAAAATATCACAAACAGATAAAAAAAAATAAGGTAGGCCTACAGGGGAAGGCCATTCACCTCCTCACCCATCCTCCTCTTCCTCTACTCACCCAGCGGTGCAGCGGACACAGCGGGTGACTTGGCGGGTGAGGGAAGGAGGGCCTGGAGGCGGGTGAGGAGGCCGGCCACCTTCACACCCACAGCTGCCACCAGGACCACCGCCCGCTGCAGCCGCCCTCCACCAGCCTCACACCGCACGGCCTCTTGAAGTGCCGCACCCCACCCTTCCTCGTAACTGTAGGGGGGGGGGGGGAGGGGGTCAGTATAGGGTTATGGGTGACTGGTAACATTATTATTATTTATTTTATTTATTTATTTATTTTACAGCAAAGGAGACAGCTCAAGGGCAACAGAAAGAGTGCAGAGAAAAAAAAAAAGCCCGCTACTCACCGCTCCGTAACACACACATTATTATCCTCATACTAACTATTATCATTATTATTATTACGAACGCTCAATACTCACTAGGCACACATGATCCGCTGCCAGGGTGTCTCCTTGTGGGCGTAGAAGGCATCCCGCGCCTCCTGCTTGCTGTGGGCACTCCTCACCGGCTCCTGCCCCACCGCCACCTCAATGTATCGCTCCTCGCCAAGCTGGGGGGAGGCGGAGAAGAAGAGGATCAAGAGGAGCTATGAGGTGATGCAGGATAAAGGATGAAGAGGAGAGGATCAAGAGGAGGAGGACCTATGAGATGACACAAGTTAAAGGAAGAAGAAAAAGAAGAGGAGAGGACTAAGAGGAGGAGGAGGACTCACGAAGTAATACAGGACAAAGGAAGAAGAGGAGAGGATCAAGAGGAGGAGGAGACACAGAAGAAATACAGATCAAAGGAAGAAGAAAAGAAGAGGAGAAAGAGAAGATGAAGAAGAGGATGAAGAAAAAGGAGAGGATGAAGAGGAGGAGGACCAACGAAGAAATACAGCCCAAAGGAAGAAGAAGAAGAAAAGAAGAAGAGGAGAAAGAGAATATGAAGAAGAGGAAGAAGTAGAAGAGGAGGACCCACGAAGCGATACAGCCCAAAGGAAGAAGAAGAAGTAGAAGAGGAGGACCCACGAAGCGATACAGCCCAAAGGAAGAAGAAGAAGTAGAAGAGGAGGACCCACGAAGCGATACAGCCCAAAGGAAGAAGAAGAAGTAGAAGAGGAGGACCCACGAAGCGATACAGCCCAAAGGAAAAGAAGAAGTAGAAGAGGAGGACCCACGAAGCGATACAGCCCAAAGGAAGAAGAAGAAGTAGAAGAGGAGGACCCACGAAGCGATACAGCCCAAAGGAAGAAGAAGAAGTAGAAGAGGAGGACCCACGAAGCGATACAGCCCAAAGGAAGAAGAAGAAGAAGAGGAGGACCCACGAAGCGATACAGCCCAAAGGAAAAGAAGAAGTAGAAGAGGACCCACGAGCGATACAGCCCAAAGGAAGAAGAAGTAGAAGAGGAGGACCCACGAAGCGATACAGCCCAAAGGAAGAAGAAGAAGTAGAAGAGGAGGACCCACGAAGCGATACAGCCCAAAGGAAGAAGAAGAAGAAAAGAAGAAGAGGAGAAAGAGAAGATGAGGAAGACAGGATGAAGAAGAGGAGGTCCCAAACACAGGACAAAATAAGCCCCCTCACCCATTTCCTGGCGGTGGTGGTCGCCTCGGGGCCGCCACGCGCACACAGCCGCCCGTCGTTCTCGTAGGCCGTCACCTGGCCCAGGGGCGGCGGGGGCGGCAGGTGGTCCAGGGAGATCATGGCAGCACGTGACGGCAGAAGATGAAGCTCCCGCGCCAAGAGGACTGATGTTGACGTCGGTTACTGCACCAACACGACCTCCTCCACAACGGCCCGGTTTCCTCTGTTCCTCCTCCACGGTCCACCATTTGGGACACTGTTATTAACCCGGTAGCAGCGACGGGCCAAATTTGTGGCTTTACCGTGTAGCAGCGACAGGCCAAATTTGTGCCATGATTTAAACCCCCCAAAATAGATGATACATAAACTGATCACAAATGCTTCGATATATATTATGAAATGGTTTGTGTGAGTGATAATTTTTTTCTCATTTTTTTCTCGCTTAGAGGTATCATTAAGAAGCATGATCCCCGCTGCTTCCGGGTTAATGAGGAACATGATATGCTGTTGTTCGTTGCTCAAAGGTTATATCCCCAACGAAATATTCCTACCATTGTGTCTTTTTAGTTTCATGGTGCTCCCTACACATGTACTAATAGTTGTATAATCACACTCTGTCCTGCCTGGGGTTGGGATGGCATATGTTCCTCCCTTCTCCCTTGTTGTTTACCTGCAACAATAAACTATCAATCAATCACCTGCAACAATAAACTATCAATCAATCACCTGCAACAATAAACTATCAATCAATCACCTGCAACAATAAACTATCAATCAATCACCTGCAACAATAAACTATCAGTCAATCACCTGCAACAATAAACTATCAATCAATCACCTGCAACAATAAACTATCAGTCAATCACCTGCAACAATAAACTATCAATCAATCACCTGCAACAATAAACTATCAGTCAATCACCTGCAACAATAAACTATCAATCAATCACCTGCAACAATAAACTATCAATCAATCACCTGCAACAATAAACTATCAATCAATCACCTGCAACAATAAACTATCAATCAATCACCTGCAACAATAAACTATCAATCAATCACCTGCAACAATAAACTATCAGTCAATCACCTGCAACAATAAACTATCAATCAATCACCTGCAACAATAAACTATCAATCAATCACCTGCAACAATAAACTATCAATCAATCACCTGCAACAATAAACTATCAATCAATCACCTGCAACAATAAACTATCAATCAATCACCTGCAACAATAAACTATCAATCAATCACCTGCAACAATAAACTATCAATCAATCACCTGCAACAATAAACTATCAATCGATCACCTGCAACAATAAACTATCAATCAATCACCTGCAACAATAAACTATCAATCAATCACCTGCAACAATAAACTATCAATCAATCACCTGCAACAATAAACTATCAGTCAATCACCTGCAACAATAAACTATCAATCAATCACCTGCAACAATAAACTATCAATCAATCACCTGCAACAATAAACTATCAATCAATCACCTGCAACAATAAACTATCAATCAATCACCTGCAACAATAAACTATCAATCAATCACCTGCAACAATAAACTATCAATCAATCACCTGCAACAATAAACTATCAATCAATCACCTGCAACAATAAACTATCAATCAATCACCTGCAACAATAAACTATCAATCAATCACCTGCAACAATAAACTATCAATCAATCACCTGCAACAGTAAACTATCAATCAATCACCTGCAACAATAAACTATCAATCAATCAATACCAAAAAAAAAAAAAAGTTGCTTCCTCCCTAGGCCTACAGGGGGAGCACGGGCCTTTGTCAATGGCGGCCTACCGAGCGCCGATAGACCGACTCTTTCTGCTGACGACATCCGAGCCGAACAAGTCGGTCTATTGACGAGGCCTGGCGTGTCACGGGTTACTTTTCAAATGGTTAGGCCTACTGTTTGTTTGTTTACAGTACGTCCCGTTTTCTCCAGGCAAGGGGTGACTGCAGGGGAAACCACGCCCGGCCAGATAAACAAGAAACACAAGTAAAACTGCTGTCATTGTGAAACACCAAGGATTTACACTTTTCTACACTCCAACGCGACCACAATGAAACACACGAGAAGTTCATCCAGACAAGGAAAGGTTTGCCGGCGCCGGGGATCGAACCCACGACCAGCGAGACGGGATTTACATAGATTTACATAGATTTACATAGAAAATCAGACCACACAGACCCCATGGTCCAGACTTGGTGGTCTGTCCTTAAACCTAAGTGATTTTACATTAATCAGAAGACTCCAAAACGTTGCATTTCTACTCTAGTTGATATTAAGTTGAAGGAAGTGACGGTCGAGCTTATTTTTGAAGGAGTCAATCGCAGAGTGACTTATCGGAGGCTCGCCCATCAGGCAAGTCGCTGCACTTCTATTGGTATTAACATTCAGGGAAGCCCAGTGGAAGACTTGACACTACTTTTACCTTTTTTTAAGTCTACCCTTAAATATATGTTCCATTTTCTCTAGTTCAAGGGGTAACTTTAGTGTCAGACCTCGCGCGTGACCCGGGCGGTAGGTATACCCTCAGCGTGTCAGTGGAGGTCAACTGTGGTCAGTGATGAGGTCAGGCAGCTGCTCTGACGCTATGCACTTCATTAATAATATGGATTCACGGTCAGCAGTGAAGAAGAAATAAGAAAGAACAAGGCGGGTGCAACAGTAGAAAACAAATAAGGCTTTGGTAGAGGCTGTGTTAGTATTGCCATGGGTAGTGTTATGAGCCTAGTGATGGTTTGACAAGGCCTTGGTAGAGGTTGTTGTGTTAGTATTGCCGTGGGTAGTGTTATGAGCCTAGTGATGGTTTGACAAGGCCTTGGTAGAGGTTGTTGTGTTAGTATTGCCATGGGTAGTGTTATGAGCCTAGTGATAGTTTGACAAGGCTTTGGTAGAGGTTGTTGTGTTAGTATTTCCATGGGTAGTGTTATGAGCCTAGTGATAGTTTGACAAGGCTTTGGTAGAGGTTGTGTTAGTATTTCCATGGGTAGTGTTATGAGCCTAGTGATGGTTTGACAAGGCTTTGGTAGAGGTTGTGTTAGTATTGCCATGGGTAGTGTTATGAGCCTAGTGATAGTTTGACAAGGCTTTGGTAGAGGTTGTTGTGTTAGTATTTCCATGGGTAGTGTTATGAGCCTAGTGATAGTTTGACAAGGCTTTGGTAGAGGTTGTTGTGTTAGTATTGCCGTGGGTAGTGTTATGAGCATAGTGATAGTTTGACAAGGCTTTGGTAGAGGTTGTTGTGTTAGTATTGCCATGGGTAGTGTTATGAGCATAGTGATAGTTTGACAAGGCCTTGGTAGAGGTTGTGTTAGTATTTCCATAGGTAGTGTTATGAGCCTAGTGATAGTTTGACAAGGCTTTGGTAGAGGTTGTTGTGTTAGTATTGCCATGGGTAGTGTTATGAGCATAGTGATAGTTTGACAAGGCCTTGGTAGAGGTTGTGTTAGTATTTCCATAGGTAGTGTTATGAGCCTAGTGATAGTTTGACAAGGCCTTGGTAGAGGTTGTGTTAGTGTTTCCATGGGTAGTGTTATGAGATTAGTGATAGTTTGACAAGGATTTCATAGAGATTGTTAGTATTTCCATGGGAAGTTTAATGACCCTAGTGATACTTTGACAAGGCTTTCGTAGAAGTTGTGTTGGTATTTCCATGAGTAGTGTTATGAGCCCAGTGATAGTTTGACAAGGCTTTGGTAGAAGTTGTGTTAGTATTGCCATGGGTAGTTTAATGAGCCTAATGATAGTTTGACAAGGCTTTCGTAGGTGTGCTGGTATTTCCATGGGTAGTGTTATGAGCCTAGTGATAGTTTAACAAGGCTTTCGTAGAGGTTGTGTTAGTATTACCATGGGTAGTTTAATGAGCCTAATGATAGTTTGACAAGGTTTTCGTAGAGGTTGTGTTAGTATTTCCATGGGTAGTTTTATGGGCCATGGTCATAATAACTCTCTCTCTCTCTCTCTCTCTCTCTCTCTCTCTCTCTCTCTCTTCCTTTCTTTTCGTCACCGTTCCAGGAAAATGCCATAGACATTCTTCAGAGCAGGGCGGGCCAGATGCAGGAAACGTTAGCAGACAAGGAGAAGATTAAATAAACAAACACGGATAAGCCGCGCACGTAGACACACAAATTGACCCCACGCAACGGGAAAACGGTGTAGCGAGCTGTGGGGGCGAGGGGGGGAGGGATAGGCGAGGAGGAGGGTACGTCGTGGGGTGACTCATGCAAGAAGGGTGACATCATTAAAAAGGGCATGAGTGTTGAGTGTACTGTTAGATATTCCTTTTTTTTATTTTTACAGCAGAGGAAACAGCTCAAGGGCAAACTAAAGGAAACAATAATGAAAAAAAAAGCCCGCTATTCACTGCTCCCACAAAAAAAGGCGAGGAGTTTTTTTTACAGCCAAAGAAATAGCTCAAGGGCAAACTAAAGGAAACCAAAATGAAAAAAAAAGCTCGCTACTCACCGCTCCCACAAAAGTCGGATTTTTTTTTTTTTTTCACAGCCAAAGAAACAGCTCAAGGGCAAACTAAAGGAAACAATAATTAAAAAAAAAAGCCCGCTAATCGCTATTCCCACACAGATAAATGTAATGACCGGCCAAAAGAAAGGTCAATTCAGGGAAGAAAGGTCGAAAGATAGGTCAGTTTCGTTATCATATTGGTGTTAGCTATTCTTTTTTTTTACAGCAGAGGAAACAGCTCAAGGGCAAAAAAAAAGAAACAATAATAAAAAAAAGCCCGCTACTCTTACCTATAGCTACTGTCACCTATAGCTAACATATGAGAGGAAGGGATAGATGCTGGGACCGTGTGGCAGAGAAAAGGGGAGGAAATAACCCGCGGAATCGAACACCCAATCGCACTATTTGAAAGGGTTGGACTATACTGGGTCTAAGCTTGATAGGACTCATGGCAATAGCTTTAAGTGCCTGATGAACTTGAGGGAGATGTTAATAAGACTCTGTAGGACTCTTATCAATGGGTTAAGTTTCGTAGGACACTTAGCAATGGTGGATGAAGAATTCTGATAAGGGCGATAAGACTCGTGGCAATGGCTTTAAGTGCCTGATGAACTTGTGGGAGATATTAGTAAGGCTCTGTAGGATTCTTATCAATGGGTTTAAATTTGATAGGACACTTAGCGATGGGTGGGTGGAGAACTCTGATAAGGGTGATAAGGTTCTGGTAGCAGTCTTTTTTTTTCTCTTTCTTTCTTATCTTATCTTTCCTTCTCTCTCTTTGTTTTCCTTTGTATCCTTTCTTTCTTTTTCTTTCCTCTTTTTTCTATATATTTATCTATCTATTTATCCATGCATTTACGCTTTCTTATTGCTTGTCTTTTTCTTACACACACACACACACACACACACACACACACACACACACACACAGAGATGACCTCACACTGACACATATAAAGACGTCACTATACACGTCACCATCACGTCACACACACACACACATACACACACACACACACACACACACACACACAGGAAGCGTACATGTCATTCATTTCCGCTCACGTGCGCCTCTATCTATCATGTTAGCCCCTGTAGAGAAGATGCAGGAGGAGGAGGAGAAGGAGGGGGAAGAGGGGGAGGAGGAGGAGGGGGATGAGGCGTTAAAAGTCACAGTGTTCCCAGGCTAAGTGAGTGAATGACTGACCGCTTAGGTAAGATTGGGAAAGGTGAGTCAATCTCTGTGTGTGTGTGTGTGTGTGTGTGTGTGTGTGTGTGTGTGTGTGTGTGTGTGTGTGTGTGTGTGTGTGTGTGTAATAATTTATTCCATCTGAAAGTTTATTTTGTATATATTTGAGATGGCAAAGTTATACAAGGTTTGGTAGTGTTAGGTAAGTACAGGTGAGGTTAGTAAGGACTGGTAATGTTAGGTAAGGTTAAATGAGAAGAAAATATAGACCTTCATTGTTTACGCCTCAAGGGCAAGAAAAAAATCCTGTGTGTGTGTGTGTGTGTGTGTGTGTGTGTGTGTGTGTGTGTGTGTGTGTGTGTATGTGTGTGTGTGCGTGCGACGTGGCGATGACGTGATGAAGTCAAGTGTTAGGAAAAATTGTGATTTGTACATGTTCCTTTTAAGTGATGAGAGATAGACAGATAGATAGATAGAGAGAGAGTCCGGTTTAGCTAAGGTGCCTGAGAGCTGTTGTCGGCACCTCTGCGTCGCGAAAGGAATGTTGTTTAGCTTCTCTAGTTAGCTTTGGACAGAGTAGGTTAGCTTAGGACAGAGTAGTTAGCTTTGGACAGAGTAGGTTAGCTTAAGAAGGGTAGGTTAGCTTAGGACAGAGTAGGTTAACTTTGGACAGAGTAGGTTAGCTTTGGACAGAGTAGGTTAGCTTTGGACAGAGTAGTTAGCTTTGGACAGAGTAGTTAGCTTAGGACAGAGTATGTTAGCTTTGGACAGAGTAGGTTAACTTAGGACAGAGTAGGTTAGCTTTGGACAGAGTAGGTTAACTTAGGACAGAGTAGGTTAGCTTTGGACAGAGTAGTTAGCTTAGGACAGAGTAGTTAGCTTAGGACAGAGTATGTTAGCTTTGGAGAGAGTAGGTTAGCTTTGGACAGAGTAGTTAGCTTAGGACAGAGTAGTTAGCTTTGGACAGAGTAGGTTAACTTAGGACAGAGTAGGTTAGCTTTGGACAGAGTAGTTAGCTTTGGACAGAGTAGTTAGCTTAGGACAGAGTATGTTAGCTTTGGACAGAGTAGGTTAGCTTTGGACAGAGTAGCTAGCTTAGGACAGAGTATGTTAGCTTTGGACAGAGTAGGTTAGCTTTGGACAGAGTAGGTTAGCTTTGGACAGAGTAGGTTAGCTTTGGACAGAGTAGGTTAACTTAGGACAGAGTAGGTTAGCTTTGGACAGAGTAGGTTAGCTTTGGACAGAGTAGGTTAGCTTTGGACAGAGTAGGTTAGCTTTGGACAGAGTAGGTTAGCTTTGGACAGAGTAGGTTAGCTTTGGACAGAGTAGGTTATCATTGGACAGAGTATGTTAGCTTAGGACAGAGTAGGTTAGCTTTGGACAGAGTAGGTTAGCTTTGGACAGAGTAGGTTAGCTTTGGACAGAGTAGGTTAACTTAGGACAGAGTAGGTTAGCTTTGGACAGAGTAGGTTAACTTAGGACAGAGTAGGTTAGCTTTGGACAGAGTAGGTTAACTTAGGACAGAGTAGGTTAGCTTTGGACAGAGTAGGTTAGCTTTGGACAGAGTAGGTTAGCTTTGGACAGAGTAGGTTAGCTTAAGACAGGGTAGGTTAGCTTAGGACAGAGTAGTTAGCTTTGGACAGAGTGGGTTAACTTAGGACAGAGTAGGTTAGCTTAGGACAGAGTAGGTTAGCTTAGGGCAGAGTATGTTAGCTTAGGACAGAGTAGGTTAGCTTAGGACAGAGTAGGTTAGCTTTGGACAGAGTAGGTTAGCTTTGGACAGAGTAGGTTGGCTTTGGACAGGGTATGTAGGCTTTGGACAGAGTAGGTTAGCTTTGGACAGAGTAGGTTGGCTTTGGACAGGGTATGTAGGCTTTGGACAGAGTAGTTAGCTTTGGACAGAGTAGGTTGGCTTTGGACAGGGTATGTAGGCTTTGGACAGAGTAGTTAACTTTGGACAGAGTAGGTTGGCTTTGGACAGGGTATGTAGGCTTTGGACAGAGTAGTTAGCTTTGGACAGAGTAGGTTAGCTTTGGACAGAGTAGTTAGCTTTGGACAGAGTAGGTTAGCTTTGGACAGAGTAGTTAGCTTTGGACAGAGTAGTTAGCTTTGGACAGAGTAGTTAGCTTTGGACAGAGTAGGTTAACTTTGGACAGAGTAGTTAGCTTTGGACAGAGTAGTTAGCTTTGGACAGAGTAGGTTAACTTTGGACAGAGTAGTTAGCTTTGGACAGAGTAGTTAGCTTTGGACAGAGTAGTTAGCTTTGGACAGAGTAGGTTAACTTTGGACAGAGTAGTTAGCTTTGGACAGAGTAGTTAGCTTTGGACAGAGTAGTTAGCTTTGGACAGAGTAGGTTAGCTTTGGACAGAGTAGTTAGCTTTGGACAGAGTAGGTTAGCTTTGGACAGAGTAGGTTAGCTTAAGACAGAGTAGGTTAGCTTTGGATAGGATACGTTAGCTTTGGACTGAGTAGGTTGCTTTCAGGGCCGTGCAGAAGTCGTTTAGAGTGGCGCCATCTTGCTTGGTTCACGCTGTCCCCCGGAGCTCCTCTTGATCTTCTTTCCTGAGTGCCGTTCGGGTTGACAGGCGATCCCCAGCAGCGGGTATAGTCTTCAACGATGCCAGATTATCGTACTCAGAGCGTCGTATTCACCGGTTTCTGATCCTTAACTATTGCCAAGAAATATAAATAATTAACCATTTTAACGATAAGTATATGTGAAGGCAGTTATTATGGTCGAGGCGGCAGTTTTGGGGTCGGAAATCGGCAAACATAAGAGCTATCTAAGCCCATATTGCTTGAACGCAGGAACATAACTGATTAGGTTGATCTTGTTCGTTTACTTGTCCTGTTTTTTTTTGTTTTTTTTATATATGCCGCTGGGCGAAACAAAACCGTTATTATTGTTATTATTATTAAAGGAGAAACATGTGGGACAGAGGAGCAAGCATAAAATATAAACAAATACAGGACCCTTATCTAGCAGCACTCAGCCTCATGCAGTTTCCCTATGTTCTTATGTTCTTATGTTATTCACTCACACACACCTACTCACTCACACACGTTCATTCATGTCCGGCAGGGGCGTGGAGTATAGGCGTTGATTGGTACCCACGTTCATCCATTCACATACACCCGCAGCCCCACTCACACACGTTCATTCATGTCCGGCAGGGGCGTGGAGTATAGGCGTTGATTGGTACCCACGTTCATCCATTCACATACACCCGCACTCCCACTCACACACGTTCATTCATGTCCGGTAGTGGCGTGGAGTATAAGCGTTGATTGGTACCCACGTTCATCCATTCACTGACACCTCCACCCCCACTCACACACGTTCATTCATGTCCGGTAGTGGTGTGGAGTATAAGCGTTGATTGGTGCCCACGTTCATCCATTCACATACACCCGCACTCCCACTCACACACGTTCATTCATGTCCGGTAGTGGTGTGGGGTATTGGCGTTGATTGGTACCCACGTTCATCCATTCACATACACCCGCACTCCCACTCACACACGTTCATTCATGTCCGGTAGTGGTGTGGAGTATAAGCGTTGATTGGTACCCACGTTCATCCATTCACTGACACCTCCACCCCCACTCACACACGTTCATTCATGTCCGGTAGTGGTGTGGGGTATTGGCGTTGATTGGTGCCCACGTTCATCCATTCACATACACCCGCACCCCCACTCACACACGTTCATTCATGTCCGGTAGTGGTGTGGGGTATAAGCGTTGATTGGTGCCCACGTTCATCCATTCACATACACCCGCACCCCCACTCACACACGTTCATTCATGTCCGGTAGTGGTGTGGGGTATAAGCGTTGATTGGTGCCCACGTCGCCTTCCCTTCACACGCTGGCACCGGGCGCACGTGAGGAGAAGGTTAAAGCGGTCATAATAATTCATAGCGGGGCTTCCCACCACCTCCACCACCGCCCTCGTTTGTTGCTTTGGTTCACAGTGCTCATAATTAGCGCCCAAACGGATGTGGGGAAGCCTCTGTAAGTTGGAGGCGCGCGCGTGTGTGTGTGTGTGTGTGTGTGTGTGTGTGTGTGTGTGTGTAGATTGTATAAATGACTAATTTTGGTGGTAATATTTTCCTTGTTGTGTGTGTGTGTGTGTGTGTGTGTGTGTGTGTGTGTGTGTACGTAGTAGTGGTAGTAGTAGTAGTAGTAGTAGTAGTAGTTATAGTAGTAGTGGTAGTAGTAATAGTACCACCACCACCACCACTAACACCACCACCACCACTATCATCACCACCACCACCATCGCCACATTTCCAAGAAGCGTCAAAAAAGATGATGATGTATATGGCGTAGGAGAAGGAGGAAAGAGGGGGGGAAGGGGGGGTCAAGAGGTCACCAGAATATGGGTGAGTAAGAAGTGCGTCCAGCTGGCGACCGTGGGAGAGAGAGAGAGAGAGAGAGAGAGAGAGAGAGAGAGAGAGAGAGAGAGAGAGAGAGAGAGTGTGTGTGTGTGTGTGTGTGTGTGTGTGTGTGTGTTTATACTTTCACCTACACCATCATCATCATCATCATTATTGTATAAGTCTTGTTGTTTATCTCTTTTCATGTTTTTTTTCTCTTTTTTTTCTTATCTTCCTCTTCTTTTGCGTAACACACCAGATGAATTAGAACACACACACACACACACACACTACTACTACTACTACTACTACTACTACTACTGCTACTACTGCTGCTCCTACTGCTACTACTACTACTAATGTTGTTACTCTCCTCTTCTTCCTCGTCATTCCTCTTTCTTCCCTCCTATTTATATTCCTTCGTCTTCTCTCTCCTATTCTTTTTCTTCTTCTTCCTCTCTTCTCTCTTATCTATTTCTACTACTAATACTGCTACTTGTTGTTATTTGGTTTTCCCGTAACGTTGGTAGGCTGTCTTGAGGGGTCTCCTGGACGGCCCCTTCCGGTAGTAGCGCGGTCGGATTTTTTTTATAGTGTCAGCTGTGATGTGCGACTCCTGCCTGGCCTATGCTGCCCCCCGCTGCTCCTCTTGACCGAAGTCGCAAAAGTTAGGGTTGATTGAAGGTCTGGGCAGCATGTGGGTAGCCTTCAGACACGCGGCGATGGTTGGAAAGTGTAAGTGTGCATCGGCGGGGCTCGAACCTCGGTCCCCGGACTCACCACTCGGCTACTACGACTACTGGAAAGAAGAAGAAAAAAAGAATTGCCAGAAATAGTCTCGTTCGATAAATTCTTAGACATTTTTCCGAGTGAGATGATTATTTTCGTTTATCTTTTTTCCTTCCGATTCTACTTTTTTCTTTGTTATTTCTCTATTTAATTGTTTCCTTCCTTCCCTAATGTTCGATCTTTGTAGTTGTTCTTATCTCTTGTTTTTTTTCTTATTGTAATTTTATAGAACTTTCCTAGAGAGAGAGAGAGAGAGAGAGAGAGAGAGAGAGAGAGAGAGAGAGAGAGAGAGAGAGAGAGAGAGAGAGAGAGAGAGAGAGAGAGAGAGAGAGAGAGAGAGAGAGAGAGAGAGAGAGAGAGAGAGAGAGAGAGGGGGGGGGGGGGAGGAGGGTTCTCGCGCGTGTATGTGTGTCCACGTGTGTGTGTGTGTGTGTGTGTGTGTGTGTGTGTGTGTGTGACTCCAAAATTACTATAGAAAGCCTTGTATTAAATTACCGGTGGTGATGGTGATGGTGGTGGTGGTGATGGTGATGGTGGTGGTTGTGGTGGTGGTGATGGTAATGGTGGTGGTGATGGTGATGGTAATGGTGATGGTGGTGGTGGTGATGGTGGTGGTGGTGGTGGTGGTGGTGGTGGTGGTGGTGGTGGTGGTGGTGATGGTGGTGGTGGTGGTGATGGTGATGGTGGTGGTGGTGACGGTGGTGGTGGTGGTGGTGGAAATACTGGAGGGATTTTAGGTGATGGTGATGTACGTGAAATGGGTGGTGATGATGGTGGTGGTGGTGGTGATGGTGGTGGTGGTGGTGGTGTTGATGATGATGGTGGTGGTGGTGATGGTGGTGGTGGTGGTGGTGTTGATGATGATGGTGGTGGTCCATAGTAATTAAAAGGAAGGAATTGGAGGTGGGCCTGGTAGTTCCGTAGAGTTTTTCATGGCTGCTCACTTTCACCTACAGTCCTACACCATCATCATCATCATCATCATCATCATCATCATCATCATCATTGTCACCATCATCATATTAGTCTCCTTGTTTCTCTTCGTTCATGTTCTTTTTTTCATTTTCTTTTTCGTTCCTTTTCTTCTTATCTTCCTCTTATCAACGCGTGGATGACGGAGGTTAGGTAAGGTAAGGTAAGGTGTTAGGTAATGTAAGGTAAGGTTAGGCAAGGTTAGGTAATGTAAGGTAAGGTTAGGTAAGGTTAGATAATGTAAGGTAAGGTTAGGTATGGTTAGGTAATATAAGGTAAGGTTAGGCAAGGTTAGGTAAGGTAAGGTAAGGTGTTAGGTAATATAAGGTAAGGTTAGGCAAGGTTAGGTAATGTAAGGTAAGGTTAGGTAAGGTTAGGTAATATAAGGTAAGGTTAGGCAAGGTTAGATAATGCAAGGTAAGGTTAGGTGAGAATGTAAAGTTCGGCAAGATTTGGTAGTGTTAGGCAAGGTTAGGTAAGTTTAGGTAAAGTTTGATAAGATTAAGTATTGTTAGGTAAGATTAGGGTAGGTTTGGTGAGGTTAGATAGAGTAACTTAGGTTAGGAAAGATAGGCAAATGGCGGGGGTAGACTTTCTCGGTAGGTCCTGGATGGTCGACCCCAGCCCGTTGTGGCGCAGGCAAGTGTTTATAGTGGCGCCTTCTTGTTTGACTCACGCTGCCCGCCGGAGCTCATCATTGATCCTCTTTTCCATGTGGGTATTCTTAGGTGTGTGTGTGTGTGTGTGTGTGTGTGTGTGTGTGAGATGGGGGGAGGCACTCAGCATTGGGCACACACACCCTGGCAACCTTACGTGTTACCCCTCACACGCTTACCCCCCCTCGCACAACCCCTCACCCCCAACACTTTCCCTTTGGGGGGCATAGGCGTTCCCGGTGCAGGCGTTCGCAGTCCCATCACGGAGGCCAGAATGCAGAGTGATCTGTTTTTCCTTCCTGGACCGCTTCCCGCTGAGTACTTAATCGCTGGACATTTCCCAAGCCGGCCTTAGAACGTTTTGCCGCGTTACTCACCGTCTCCGCCGCGGCGATGACCGAACGCTGATTACCATAGCAGAAGTGGTATATACATTCATACATACATATATTTTACGTTGGGCCCATAGCACCGGCAGACTTTCCTGAGGGGTCTGGTGGTCAAGTGGTGTCGCGGGCAAGTGTTGTATAGTGGTGCCGTCTTGCCTGGCTCATGCTGCCTCCCAGAGTGTCCTCTTTAAAGAGTGTCGTCAGAGTCCAGGTTGACAGGCGGTCACCAGGACAGCATTTGGGTAGTCTTAGGCCATGTGCTATCTTGGGTTGGGTTGGTTGGGCTGGGTTGAAAGGTTGTCTTGCGTCCTCTTGGTTCAGGATGTACAATGCGTATCCGCGTATGACTTACCCACCGATAGCTTTACGCAGTGACTCAATTACCCTCATCATGTCTCGTGATCTATATGAATCACTGTAGGAAGGGAGTAAGGAAGCCTTGACAGACACGTTGCTTTAATTTATATCTTTTCCTTGGCGGCCCTATGATTAATTTTTCTACCGGGGATCGAACCAAGGCCATAGATAGATAGATAGATAGATAGATAGAGAGAGAGAGAGAGAGAGAGAGAGAGAGAGAGAGAGAGAGAGAGAGAGAGAGAGAGAGAGAGAGAGAGAGAGAGAGAGAGAGAGAGAGAGAGAGAGAGAGAGAGAGAGAGAGAATTTGTCATAAGCTTCCTAAAACCTAACCTTTTATAACCTTTGCCATATATAGAAAAAAAGAGCGAAGCGTGAGTGTGTTCGTCCGTGCGTGTGTGTGTGTATGTGTGTGTGTGTGTGTATGTGTGTGTGTGTGTGTGTGCGAAGACTGTCAGAAATGGAGGCGGAGAGTGAGTGTAGCGATGCGCCCCCGGACGTACGCTTCCTATTATTTAGTTAGTAATTGAAGAAGGAAGGAAGGAAGAGAAGAAGGAAAGGAGGAATTACGAACGATTTGAAAGAGGAAAGTAAGGAGGAAAGAAGTACAGAAAGGAAGGAAGGAAGGAAGAAAGGAAAGAAGGAAGGAAGGAAGGAAGAAAGGAAAGAAGGAAGGAAGGAAGGAAGGAAGAAAAAGCTGTCCTATTTATTCTTTGTTAAATTCATTGTTGTTGTTGTTGTTGTTGTTGTTGTTGTTGTTGTTGTTGTGGTTGTGGTTTTTGTTGTTAAGATGAATATTTGTCCTGATTTGAAAGTGGAGGAGAAAGAAAGATAAGAAGGAAGGAGGAAAGAGATAAAGAAAACAAAGAAGAGCAGAATGGGGAAGGAAGGAAGGAAGGAAAATTAGTGAAAAGGTAAGAAGGAAGGGAGAAAGAGAGAAAGAAAATAAGAGAGAAAAGGGGAAGGAAGGAAGGAAGGAAGATTAGCAAAAAGGTAAGAAGGAAGGAAGAAAGAGAGAAAGAAAAGAAGGGAGATAAGAGGAAGGAAGGAAGGAAGGAAGAGAAGTAAAAAAAAAAAGTAGAAATAGAAATAAGTAAACGACGAAGATGAGGAATGGAAATAATACGTAATAATAGAAAGAAAGGAAGAAAGGAAGGAAGGAAGGAAGAGAAGGAGAAGGAATGAAGGAAGATAAGTAAAAAAAAAAAAAAAACGAATATAATCAAACAACAACAACAACAACAACAACAACAACAACAACAATAAAACTCGCAAGATAGATAGATAGACAGATAGATAGAGAGAGAGAGAATGTGTGTGTGTGTGTGTGTGTGTGTGTGTGTGTGTGTGTGTGTGTGTGTGTTTTGCAAGGGTACTATCTCCTTAATCTGGTGCGACAAATTACCAGCGTTATGATAAGACGGATCAGCTGTACGTTGCTCTCTCTCTCTCTCTCTCTCTCTCTCTCTCTCTCTCTCTCTCTCTCTCTCTCTCTCTCTCTCTCTCTCTCTCTCTCTCTCTCTCTCTCACCGATCTTCTGCATGCCGGAGTAGAGGAGGAGGAGGAGGAGGAGGAGGAGAGATGAGCGGTGGGGAAGAGGGGAGGAGGGGGGCGGGAGGGCAGCGTGTATCAGGGTGGTCATGCCGTGCCCGTTGCCCACCCTCACCCCCCCTTGCTGCCCCCTCCCCCTTCCCTGTCACCCCCGCCCCTCCTTCAACCGGAAACAATATGGACGTCAACTTATAATATTCTCTACTACTTTAATCACCCCTTCAACACCCCCTTCCAGCACCCGCAGCTCGTTTTCCTCGTGGTGGTGAGCGGTGGTGGTGTAGGGGAGGCGTATGGTGGTGTATGGTGGTGTTGTGGCGTGTGGTGTGGTGGTGGGGGCGGTAAAATGGTCCGGGGGTCGGGTTAGCGGGGTAGGGTTGGCTGGGATAGAAAACGTCGGGCAGGTGAACACGGTGCCCAGTCAGTCGGTTTGCCTTGCCAGAGGAACACACGCTCTCCCTCGCTCGCGCCCTCACTTGTCCCATCCCGCCCGCTCGTGCAGTTTCATGACCCCCTTCAGCGCGCCCTTCTCCCTGCCTCTCCGTAGACAAGTGCACCTCAACCTCTACCTGTCGCCTCACGCTGATCTCTGGGTAACGTGACAGCACCTTGGACGCGGCCCCGAGAGGGTACGACAGGTGCCACGACATCCCACGAGGCGACTGAGAGAGCCTCCGCGGTTCAGAACGGCGCGCGACACGGGGACTCTGCCGCCGCCGTTGTTAAGCTCAGAGAAGCTACGATACAGCCGGCACGAGGCTCCACGAGGGGATTTTGACGGCTAGCATTGCTCTGGCCTGGCTGAGACGCTACGTTCCAGGCGGCTCGAAGCTCTCACGCGGATTCTGACGGCCAGCGTTATTGAGTCCCGTGGGGCAGCGTGGCCGAGCTCAGAGGGTGTCGCTGGGCTCAGATGGAGGCCGTGATCGAGCGCGTGCGTCGTGTAGCGGTGATTAGTGACGATGACCACATTGTACCAGACTGCGACGACGGCCACATGAACGACCCACACGAACCCACGACACAGCCTCCCTGGGCCTCAGACTCGGTAAGTGTGCATGTGTATATGTGTGTGTGTGTGTGTGTGTGTGTGTGTGTGTGTGTGTGTGTGTGTGTGTGTGTGTGTGTGTGTGTTGATTATCGTAAATGCGTGTTATTTTTTTCTCTTCTCCCTCCTCCTCCTCCTCCTCCTCCTCCTCCTCCTCCTCTCAAGAATTCACCATCACCGCCGTGGCCTTCAGAAATGTATGCATCTCTCCTCTTCCTCCTCCTCCTCTCCTCCTACTCCTCCTCCTCCTCCCTCTTTCGGTATCCTTCATCTCTTTCTCCCAAATGTTCCTCTTTCTGTAGAGTTGAACCCTTCCTCCTCCTCCTCCTCCTCCTCCTCTTCCATGTTATACTAATGTTCTTTCAAATCCCATCTCTTAGCAAATTTTAATACCTCTGTAATCATTCAGACTGACATTAATTTGGAGTCAAGTAGATAGGTATTTCTTCTTTTAAGTTTATGAGTTCTCTTGAGTTTATTCATAAGAGAATGCGAAAATATATACTTAGATTTCTATGTAGTAACGATGATTTGAATGCGAGAAATAACAAGTACTGGATTGCAATGTTTTCCAATACCAAATACGAACTCTGATTTCTATTTAGCATCATCATTATCATCATCATATATTTTTACTCTTGTTATAAATGCGTTAGGTGTGTGTGTGTGTGTGTGTGTGTGTGTGTGTGTGAAGTGGGCGTGTGTAACCGTTGTGAAATTCTGCGTTAGATTTCCATAGAGTTAACATCAGAAACCCGCAGAGAGAGAGAGAGAGAGAGAGAGAGAGAGAGAGAGAGAGAGAGAGAGAGAGAGAGAGAGAGAGAGAGAGAGAGAGAGAGAGAGAGAGAGAGAGAGAGAGAGAGAGAGAGAGAGAGAGAGAGAACAATATAGTATCTATTTTATCTCCATTCCCCGTCCTCCTCCTTCTTCTCCTCATTTTTATCTTATTTTCTTTTAAGTCATGTTCATCTTCCTTCTATACCTATGTTCCTCCTCCTCCTCCTCCTCCTCGTTTTGTTCCTTCTCCTTCTCTTCTCCTCTCTCCTCTCCTCTCCTCTCCTCCTTTTTCCTTGTGGTTACATACGGTACTATAAGACCAGGAAACACATGGAGTACAGTTCTTACATTCTGGGTGACGCGCGAACAGAGGCTTGGGGTCATATTCTTAAACATCTCAACCCCCAAACACACATATCTGACAAGGCTTACGTAGGAGTGATGGGCATTTTCAGGGGTAGCTTTATGACCCTTCTGATTGGTGGACCCTTCTTCTGTACCATGAATCTAAAAAAGCACTCATTAGAACCCGTCTGATCTCCTTTAAGGCCTTTGGAAATAGTTGAGGTGAGATTTGGGTGAGTCTGAGAATACCGCCCTTGGAGATACCCGGCGCGCGACTCTTGGGACAGGCACGCGACCACCTTCCCGCGGCTGTCTGAGGATCGCGCTCCCTGCCACGCTCCTCGCTCCCCGCCCGCTGCCTTCCGCCCCCTCTCGTCGCCTTCCCGCCTATCTATGTGGCCTCGCTTGTTCGTTTTGTGTTGGGGTATTATTCACTTGAGCTTCGCCTCCTCCTCCCCCTCCTCCTCCTCTTCTTCTTCTTCCTCCTCCTCCTTGTGTTTCGTTTGTCACATGCTTAATTTCATCTTCCGTCTCATTACTGTTATTGTTATTGTCTCTTTCTTCTTATTCTTCTTCTTCTTCTTCTTCTTCCTCTTTATCACTGTTAACGTTATTATCCTCATTATTATTATTATTATTATTATTATTATTATTATTATTATTATTGTATTCTTTCTCCTCCTCCTCCTCCTTCTTCTTCTTCTCTTTCTCTTTATTTTAATCATTATTCTCGTTATTGTTCTTGTCATTACAGTCTTCTTCCTCCTCCTCCTCCTCCTCCTCCTCCTCCTCCTTCTCTTCATTAACGTCTCCTCCTCCTCCTCCTTCTATCTCTTAATTTCCTCTCCTTTTATTGTTTCATCTCCTCCTCCTCCTCCTCCTCCTCCTCCTCCTCTTCCTCCTTTTATTCCTCCATTATCTCCTCTTCTTCCTCCTTCTCTTCTTCCTCTTCCTTCTCCTTATGCATAGATAATGATGTCTCTCTCTCTCTCTCTCTGTCCGGAAATAAAATATGTGTAAAAAAAGAAAAAAAAAGGAAATACAGAAATAAGGAAAGGAAGGAAGGAAAAAGAGGAAAGAAAGGAAGGGAGGAAAAAGAAGTAATAGAAAATGTAGAAATAATAAAGAAGGAAGGAAGGAAGGATGGAGTACATATGTGTGTGTGTGTGTGTCCGAAGTCCATAGTCTTTGTTAGGTCAGTTATGCACACACACACACACATACACACACACACACACACACACACACACACACACACACACACACACACACACACACAAACACAAACAGAAGACACGCGACTCATCACCGGAAGGAGAATAAAAAAGCAAAGAAAAAAAGAAAAAAAAGCACGCAAGTGGAGCGGAAATTCCTATTAGTGCTGTTGTTGTTGTTGTTGTTGTTGTTGTTGTTATTGTTGTTGCTGTTGTTGTTTTCTTCTTCTTTTTTGTCGTCTTGGTGAACTTGGGAATGAAAGAAACGAACGAAATAAGGAAGGGAGTATTAAAGAAAATTTGATGAATGATGGAAGGAAGGAAAGAAAGAATGAAGGAAGAGAGAAAGGATGAATGAAGAATGGAGGAGAAAGTTACAGGAGAGAGGGAGAGAGAGAGGAAGGAATACATAGGGATACATAGGAAGAACAGACACCAGAAGACCTATCGGTCTATGGCGAGGGTGTCTGTTTACTACCGCTACTACTAGTAATCTACGTGTGGTAGAAGGGGAGAAGGGGAGAAAAGAACGAGAAGGAAATGAAAGAAAGGGAGAATAAGGAAGATAACAGGAAGAATAGAAGAGATGGAGGGAGGGAAGGAGGAGGGAAGAGAGGAAAGGGGGAGAAGGAGGAGGGAAGAGAGGAAGGAGGAAGAAGAGAGGAGGTGAGGTGGAGGAAAAGGAGGAGAGATAGAGGAGATGAGCAGAGAGAGAGAGAGAGAGAGAGAGAGAGAGAGAGAGAGAGAGAGAGAGAGAGAGAGAGAGAGTCAGTTAATACTATTCAAATATTTATCAAAGCAGACACCAGAAGCAAAGGAGGAGGAGGAGGAGGAAGAGAAGAAGAAGAAGAAGAAAAGTCAAGGATAAAGAGAAAAGTAATAAAAATGCAAATTCCTAAAGAACGAAGGAGGAACAAATATTAGCAGAAGAGAGGAGGAGGAGGAGGAGGAGGAGGTGAGACAGACGGAAGACGGTAGCAGAGGTGAGGAAAAGGAAGAGGGGGAGGAGGAGAGACAAGAGGAAGAGAGTAGCAAAGTTGAGAAAGAAAAGGAGGAGGAGGAGGAGAAGAGGAAGAAGGGGAGACCGAAGGAAAACAGTGACTTAGGGAAGAAGAATGAAAAGGAGGAGGAGAGGAAGAAGGGAGACCGAAGGGAAACAGTGACTTAGGGAAGAAGAATGAAAAGGAGGAGGAGGAGGAGGAGAGGAAGAAGGGAGACCGAAGGAAGACAGTGACGTAGGGAAGAAGAATGAAAAGGAGGGGAAGGAAGATGAGGAGGAGGAGGAGGAGGAGAGGAAGGAGGGAGACCGAAGTAAAACAGTGACATAGGAGAGGAGGAGGAGAAGGAAGATGATGAGGAGGAGGAGGAGAGGAAGGAGGGAGACCGAAGGAAAACAGTGACATAGGAGGAGGACGAGAAGGAAGATGATGAGGAGGAGGAGGAGGAAGGAGGAGACCGAAGGAAAACAGTGACATAGGGAGAGGAGGAGAAGGAAGATGATGATGAGAAGGAGGAGAGGAAGGAGGGAGACCGAAGGAAAACAGTGACATAGGAAAGGAGGAGGAGAAGGAAGATGATGATGAGGAGGAGGAGAGGAAGGAGGGAGACCGAAGGAGAACAGTGACGTAGGGAAGAAGAATGAAAAGGAGGAGGAGAAGGAAGATGAGGAGGAGGAGGAGGAGAGGAAGGAGGGAGACCGAAGGAAAACAGTGACATAGGAAAGGAGGAGGAGAAGGAAGATGATGAGGGGGAGGAGGAGAGGAAGGAGGGAGACCGAAGGAAAACAGTGACATAGGAGAGGAGGAGGAGAAGGAAGATGATGAGGAGGAGGAGGAGAGGAAGGAGGGAGACCGAAGGAAAACAGTGACTTAGGAAAGAAGAATGAAAAGGAGGAGGAAAAGGAAGAGGAGGAGAAGAAATCAAAATCCATAATAGAAGGAAGGAAGAGGAGGAAGAGACAGAATAGAAAAGAGAGATAATAGAAAAGAAAAGAGAAGGATAAGGGTGATAAAGAGGAGGAGGAGGAGGAAGACGAGAAATAAACAGTAGATGAACAGGTAGACAAGTAGATGAAAGAAGGAAGGGACAAAGGAAAAGGAAGGAGAAAAGTCAATCAGCCAGCGAAGTAGGAAGGGAAAAGGGGGGAGAGGAAGAGAAAGGAAGGAGGGGGAGGAAGAAGGAAGGGAGACAGGACGAATATCAACCAGGGAGAGACAGACAGACAGACAGACAGTGAATGAATGAACCTGCCCATACCTGTACTCGTTAATGCGGGTCAGGTGGGCTCATTCATGGCGCAGGTAGGCTGGGGGGGGAGGGAAGGGGAGAAGGAGGTGGGGAGGAAGTGGGAGAGGGGGCAAGGGTTAGGCAGGGAAAGGGTGACGAAGGAAGGGGGGGCAAGGGTAGGGGAGAAGGAAGGGGAGAGGGATCAAAGGAAGGTAGGGAAGGAGGGAGAATGGGTATGGGCAACGCTTAGGATGGGGGAGAAGGAAAGGGAGAGGGAAGGAGGGAGGGAAGGAGTGAGAAAGGAAGGAGACAAGAATAAAAAGGAAGTGAAGAGGGGGGAGGAAGGGGCGAGGGGCAAGGGAAGGAGGGCGCATAGAAGGGAGGAAGGGGAGAGGGGCAAAGGAAGGAGGGAGAATAGAAGGGAGGAAGGGTAAGGCTGGTGGGGAAGGAAATGAAGAAGGGGTATGAAGGGAAGAGGGGGAAGGGTAGGAGGGAGGAAGGGGAAGGCTGGTGGGGAAGGAAGGGGAAGGAAGTGAAGAAGGGGGAGGAAACAAGGGAAGGAATGAGGGTACGAGGGGGCAAGTCTTAGGATGGGGGGAAAGAAAGGGGAAGGAAGAGGAAGGGAGAGGAGGCAAGGGTAGGAGAGAGGGTACGAGGGGGGAAGGGAAAGGCTGGTGGGGAGGGGAAGGAGGAGGAGGAGGAGGAAGGGGAGAGGGAGTGAGGATACGAGAGGGGAAGTGTAAGACTGGTGGGGAGGGGGAGGAAGTGAAGAAGAGGGAGGAAGGGGAGAGGGAGTGAGGATACGAGGGGGAAGGGGAAGGGGGGTGGGGAGGGAAGGAAAGGGGGGGGGGTTAGCGGTCAGGCGGGCAGAGGCAATGAATGAGCCGTGGAGGTGTGATTTTGGGGGCCACGGTTGTAGTCTGCTCAGGTAGGAAGGATTGAGGAAGATTGGCCCACCTGAGTCTATATATTCTTCATAGTTTACCTTTATTTCTTCATTCATCCTTTTTTCACTACAGGAGCAGCGAGTAGCGGGCTTTTTTTTATTGTTTCCTTTTTGTGTGTGCCCTTGAGCTGTCTCCCTTGTTATATATAAAAAAAAAAACGTTCAGCGACGGTAGACTTTCCAGACGGGTTCTTGTTTAGGTCAGTCGCGGGGAAGTGTTTTAAAGTGGCGCCATCTTGCTCGTGTAGTTTTATTTTCGTTTAGTTTTAAGACGTTTCGTGATTTTAGTTCAGCTTAATTTTGTCTAGTCATTTTTTGGAGAGGAAGAAGAAGGGATAGAAGGAAGACGGTGACAGGGGGAGAAGAAGGAAGAGGAGGAGGAGGAGGAGGAAGAAAGTGAGGAAGGAGAGACGGAGGAGACAGAAGGGAGAGATGCTGGGAATACAAGAGAAGGAGGAGGAGGAGGAGGAGGAAATAATAATGTAATAGGGAGAGGATTGAAGGATTGAAGAGAACACTGTAGAGCCGAGAAGAATTGAAGCAGATAGATGTATTTGTCCCCTGGTAGAAAAAGTGTTGAAATTGCCCGTCGGGGTTTGGAAACTAGGTCAGTGGGTCAGGTCACTGGTCAGGTATCGCGCAGGTGCTCCCTTGATGACCCCGCCCACCCATTCATCCACTCCTTAGGGAAAACACGTGCGCGGAGGAGGAGGAGGAGGAGGAGGAAGAGAGGCTTATGGCTACCTGGAAGAAGAGGAGGAGGAGGAGGAAGAGAGGCTTATGGCTACCTGGAAGAAGAGGAGGAGGAGGAGAAGAAGATGAAGGAAAGAAGGAGGGAAAAGAGAGGAACAGAGAGGAGAAGAGGAGGGAAAGGGAAGAAAGAGGAGGAGGAGAAAGAAAAAAGACGATATGAGAAAAGAAGAAGAAGAGGAAGGAGAGAAGAATAACGAGAAGAGAAGAAAGAGGAAGGAGGGAGAATGGAGGAGAACTGGGGAAGGAGGAGGAGGAGGAGGAGGAGACGATAAAAGAAGAGAAGAGAAAGAGGAAGAAGAGGAGGAGAATTAAGGGCTTAGTGAAGAGGAGGGGGAGATGAAGGGAAGGAGGGAGGAGGAAAAAGAAGGGATTTGTGGAGGAAGGCAGATGACCTGTCGTATTTAAAACCCTTCCAATCCCCTGAGTAATTTTTTGACCTTTTCATTCATTCATTCATTCATTCATTTCTCTTTCCTTCCTTCTTTCTGCTTCCCTTTTTTTCCTTCCTTCCTCTCCTTCATTGATTCCTTTCTCTCCTCCTTCCTTCCTTCTCTCCACTTCCTTTTTCTTCCTTCCTTTCCTCCTTTCTTCCTTCCTTCCTTCCTTCCTCTTCCCTTTCTTCCTTCCTTTCTCTCCTCTCCTTCATTCCTTTCTCTCCTCCTTCCTTCCTTCTTTCCACACTTCCTTTTCTTTCTTTCTTTCTCTCCTCCCTTCATTCCTTTCTCTCGTCCTTCCTTCCTTTCTTACTTCATGTATTTTTTTCATTCCTCTCCTCCTTCATTCTTTTTTGCATATTCTCCTTTCTTCATTCATGTTCTATTATTTTCATTCCTGTCTTATTCATTCATTCATTTCATTATTATTACGTTTCTTCTTTCATTTCTTTCTCCAGTCATTTCTTCATTCACATCTCTATTCATCTTCAACGTATATCTATAGTAATAATAATAATAATAATAATAATAATAATAATAATAATAATAATAATAATAATAATAAACAGTTTTCTCGTTGTCACCAGTTCCAGTCGCACTTTTTTTGTCATTGTTTACTTTTAAGCTCAATCGGCTCAAGTATTTCCCTCAGTGAGTCATTTTGTTCCCACCTGTTCGCTGAGGCACCACACGGACCTGGCAACACTTAATCCCGTCTCTTAATTATTAATCTCTTCAGTGCATACCTTCAAATTACTTCAGGGACCGTTGACTTCATTACCGTACCATCTTAATATCAACCCAAGCCTCCCAATACTAACATTACTTCTATTTAAATTCCTTCATCATCATCTACCTTATTTACAAACGCTAGCTTCATTTATTAACATCTACTTCATTACCGTACCGTCTGTTGTCTTAATATTAACCGGAGCTTCCCATTCTAACATTACTTCTATTAAAATTTCTTCATCGTCATCATATACCTTATTTACAAACGTTAGCTTCATTTATTATCATCTACTTCATATTAGCCGAAGCCTCCCATACTAACATTACTTCTATTCAAATTCCTTCGTCCTTTGCCTTACTTACAAACAACTCCTACGAAAGCATTGTCAAACTTGTGTGCTTAAGACGAAAATAAGATGATGTCAAAAAGAAAAAGTGCGAGGGAAAAAGAGAGAGAAAAGAAAGATAGCGATGGTAAAAGAGAGGATTATTATAGGAGTAAATATGATAAAAAATGTTGTAAATGTGATGAAGTGCCTGTAGGTTTAAAATTTCGACCCCAGCCAAAAAAACTTCACGTCTAACCTAACCTAACCTAACCTAACGTAACCTAACCTAACCTAACCTAACCTGACCTGACCTAACCTGACCTGTTCATATGCGTTCAGGGTTCCCACAGTTTACCTCCCCCAGGTGTCCCCACGTACACACAAGGGTCCACAGCGGTCCTACATCCCCTGAGACTTAACCTAACGTTCCAACCACCAAGGGAACGGATGTAGCAGTTGAACGGATGAATGGATGAGGAATATGGATAAATGAAGGAAGGAAAGAGTCTTAACGAAGGAATGAAGGAGGAATGAATGTGGGTGAAAAGAATGAAGAAATGGACGAGTAAATGAAGAAGAAATGAAAAACACCAACCAAATAAAATAGTAAATAGAATAATGAATAAGATAGTAAAGAAATAGAAAGGTGGAGGAAGTAGTAGTAGTAGTAGTAGTAGTAGTAGTAGTAGTAGTAGTAGTAGTAGTAGTAGTAGTAGTAGTAGTAGTAGTAGTAGTAGGAGGAGGAGGAGGAGGAGGAGGAGGAGGAGAGAATAAAGGAAAAGTATGCAACGAGAGAAAACAGAGAAAGAACGGAAATTTTATATGTCAAAACACACACACACACACACACACACACACACACACACACACACACACACACACACACACACACACACACACACACACACACACAGTACTCCCCCACACACTCATTCCCTCCCCCCACAAACAACCCCTCCACCCCCCAACACAAACACACACACTTTAAAATCCCCGCCAATTCACGTCGACCAATCAAATGTCTTCTAGCGACGAGGAGCACACATGATTGGCTGAGTGGATTGTGGGTAGCGAGGAGGAGGAGGAGGAAAGAGGAGCCAGGTCAGAGGTGAATCAGTCAGTCTTCAGTCAGTCAATCAGTCAGTTAGTCAGTGGGATACAGTTCCCGCCACCACCACTACTGCTGCTATGGATACAATGTGGATATTCGAGGACGATGATGATCTGTTCAATTTATTGGTACGTGGAGCATTGCCCGAGATATTAGTGCTGGTTAGTGAGTCCGTGGTTGCAGGTAAGGTAAGGTGTTCGTTCGTCCGTGGTCCGTGTTCGTGGTTCCGTACGCTTATGTGATGAATCTAGATATCATCAACGTCTCAGGCTCCCACTACGACTATTTTTAAGGTCACAGTGAAGAGTAACCGAGTTTTCATTGGTGTTTTTCCTCTAGAGTGGTGGGGGAATGGAATAGACTAAGCAATCACATAGCGAGTGCAGGGACGATAGCTTGTTTTAAGAGTAGACTGGATAGCTACATGGACGAGGACGACAGGTGGCAGTGGGGGGAATCTGGAGCTGCCCTGTGTAGGACATAGGGCCTCCTGCAGTCTCCCTGTGTTCTTATGTTCAAGATGCAGGAGTCGTGTAAAACTATCACTAACATCACTGTATATGTTTGTCTGTATATCTGTCTTTTTATCGCTGCTCTCGTTCTCTTCAAGATGTTTTCCTGGCTTACCCATTGTGGACATGACATTGTATAATAGCATTTCTTAGTCCTGATGAACTCTACAACATGGCATTATAAACAAAGTCAGGTCTTTTTTGCGTCTTGGCCTGTGGCGCCGGTAGCCCTTCATAGTAGGACCTAATGGTCGTCCCCAGACCGTTGTGGCGCAGACAAGTGTTTATAGTGGCGCCATCTTTACTTTTCTCCATTTTAGACCCCTAGTTGCATACTATAGATTGTTGGGGGGGTGTTGGAGGGTCATGCGACGGCGATCTAGCGCAGTTTTTGTGCTGTTAACACTTGTTCACTGCGTACTTATCACGGACGAATGTATACCTTGCCTAACGTGTGTGTGTGTGTGTGTGTGTGTGTGTGTGTGTGTGTGTGTGTGTGTGTGTGTATGAATAGATTATACTGTATTATTATTGTCATTATTTTAAGTATATTGTGTATCTTTTCTTATTCATCTTTTCCTTATTCCAAACTTTCTTTATCTTTTTTTCACATATCCTTTCTTCGTTTTACTTTTTTTTTATCTTTTCTTTATATTCTGTCTTTTTCTTTTTTTATTCTACCTTTTCTATTTTTTCTATTCTATTTATTTTATCAATTATTTTATTATTTAATTTATTATCATTTATTTCTATTTTATTCTATTATATTTTCTATTCTATTCTATTTTTATTTTATTTTCTATTCTATTTTTTTATTATTTTTTTCTTTTTATTCTCTCTTTTTCTTCTTTTCCATATCTTTCCTTTCTTCGTTTTGCTTCTTTATCTTTTCTTTCTCTATATTCCTTTCTTTTTCTTTTCTTCATCTTTCTTAAATCTACATCTTCCTCTATCTATCTGTCTGTCTATCTATCTACGTCTTCCTCTATCTATCTATCTATCTATCTATCCACCTAAGCACCTTCCAACCTGCAATAACTCAGGTGACCCAAGATGACCTGACCTGTGACCTGACTTCAGTATGTGTGTGGGGGTGGGGGTGGTGTGGGGGGGATGAGGTCACGTGGCTTGCTAATTACAGGTGTTGCCACGCGTACAAGTAATTAGGGTCAAGGAGAGAGAGAGAGAGAGAGAGAGAGAGAGAGAGAGAGAGAGAGAGAGAGAGAGAGAGAGCGCGTAATCGAAATGTCCACTTATTGACTAACGTTCTATTAATAGCGTCAACCTTTCCTACAACGGACAGCGAAGAAGAGTAGTGACCAACGCGACCTATAACATTACAAAAGAAAATAATAGGAAAGATTTTTATCCTTATTTCTTCGTCGTAGATTTCGTTTCACATCGTTCTCCTTCTCCTTACAAACTCTTCTCCTCCACACTCTCTCTCTCTCTCTCTCTGCCTCCTTTCTCCTTTAATTTCTTCCTATATTCTCTCTCTCTCTCTCTCTCTCTCTCTCTCTCTCTCTCTCTCTCTCTCTCTCTCTCTCTCTCTCTCTCTCTCTCTCTCCCTCATTAGGTCATCGGGAGAGAGAGAGAAAGAGACAGACACACACACACACACACACACACACACACACACACACAGACAGACAGACAGACAGAGTTTTCAAGACAATGTTAAATCCCTTAATCCAATTCCCTTCTGAGCCTGTTTTAATCCCCCTCTCGCAACCTTCCTCCCCTATCTTTTCCTGTTTCTTAATCTTTTCCTCCACCTGGCGACGTGATGGTGATGATGATGATGATGATGATGGTGGTGATGATGATGACTAATAGCGGAGGTAGTTTTCCCCTTTCCCTCCCTCTCCTCTCTCATCTCCTCCCTTTTCTCTCCCATCTACCATCTTCTCTCTCTCCCTTCTTTGTTTTTCCTCTCCCCCCGTTTCGCCCCACTAGCTAAGTTGAATAAGCTTGTATGTATGTATGTATGTGTGTATGTATGCATGTTTTGGTAAGTTCCTCCCCACAACAATCTCCCACACGTATGATTCTGTATGTGTGTCTATAGTTAAGGTCACCCCCCTCAACCTTCTCCCCACTGACACCCCCATCTCCCCTCTCCCCACTCAGCTGTCACTCCTTCTCCCACAAGCTGAGTTAGATAAGTTAGATAATATGCTTGTATATATATATATCTCACTCACCCCTCACCCTTCTCCCCACTAACACCCCCATCTCCCCTCTCCCCACTCATCTGTCACTTCCTCTCCTATAAGTTGAGTTTGACATGTATGAATGTGTGTGTGTATGTATGCATGTATATATATCTCTCACCCCTCATCCTTCTCCCCACTAACACCCCAATCTCCCCTCCCCACTCAGCTGTCCCCCACTCTCCTGCAGGTTGAGTTAGACAAGTATTAATGTATGTGTTTATGTATGCATGTATATATATGTTCAGATAAGCTATGCCCCACTCACCCCTCACCCTTCTCCCCACTAACACCCTCATCTCCCCTCCCCACTCAGCCGTCCCTCCGTCTCGTACAGTTCGAGTTTAAGTATGAATGTGTGTATGTGTGTATGTGTATATATGTTCAGATAAGCCATGCCCCACTCACACGTCACCATTCTCCCCACTATAACTCTCCCCTCTTCCCTCCCCACTCAGCCGTCCCCCCCTCTCCCTCAGGCCGAGCTGGACAAGTATCTCCCCAGCCTGGCGGAGGGCTCGGTACAACCTCGCCGCGACTCCGCCTCTCAGATCGACGAGTTCTTCGAGGGCGAGGTGGACCCAAACACGGGGACCTGGGTGACAGGCGGAGGGGGCGGCGGCGGGGGGCGGAGGGGGGGCAACACCTACGTCTCCCCCGTCAGCCTGTCGCACCCCCACGACGAGGACGTGTTTATTAAGCCCGAGCCTGTGAATGAGTCCCCGCGCCTGAGCCTCTGGGATGACGTAACAGGGGATCTCCGTGGGCTGGACAGCGAGCCACATGACCTCCTCGGGGCCATGCTGGGGGCGCCGCACCACCCCCACCACCACAGCCACGGCCTCAGCCACCACCACAGCCTCCCGCAGTACCTCCCGCCGCAGCAGATCAAGCTGGAGGACTCCCCCTTCCCCCCGCCCTGCAGCCTGGCCCAGGACTCACCCAAGCTCATCTCCACACCCTCACCGCCGCCCCCCCTCGGCCCGCCCCCTCGTTTCCATCACCCCCACACCCCCACCTCCACACACCCCGCCTTCAGGTTCCCCTCCAGCACCACCCTAGGCCTCTCCCCCCGGCTCTGTATGCCCCCCACACCCCCAGCCTCAGACCAGGGCTCCCCAGCTGACCCACACTACCGTCGGCCATCACCGCCCCCCTACATGGTGCCCCCCTCACCCACATCGGCGGGGGTCGGCGGCCCCTCCACATGCACCTCGGGCCTGGGGGGTGGAGGATGCGCCCCCCTGATGCTGGCGTCGCCCTCCCTGCCCTCCACGCTGTGCTCGGAGGCGGCGGGGGTGGTCAAGTACTCGCGGCGGAACAACCCAGAGCTGGAGAAGAGACGCATCCACCACTGCGACTTTCCGGGTGAGTATGGGGGGAGAAGGGGGGAGGGGGGAGTGGGTGAGTGAATGTTGGGGAAGGGGAGGGGTGGGGGGGACTGGGGAGTGAGGGAGAGATGCAGGAGGTTGGTTGAAGAGTGAACCAGTGAGTGAGTGACAATTTTGGGAAAGGGAAGGAAAGGGAGAAGTGGATTGAAGAGTGAGGGAGGGGGTGGGTGGATTGGGGAGTGAGGGACAGATGCAGTGGGGAGAAAGGGGAGATAAAAAGGAGCTTTGGATGGGGGGAGAGAGGAATAGATTGGGTGAATGTTGGAGGAAGGGAGAGAGAATGAAGGGAAGGAAGGAGAGGAGAGAAGAGAAAGAGGAAAAGAATAAAAAGAAAAAAAATAGGGATAGGAATCATTTAAATATTGGGTAATCTCTCTCTCTCTCTCTCTCTCTCTCTCGCACATACTAATACCTTTTTTTTTCTTTTTTTTTTTAGGTTGCACAAAAGTCTACACAAAATCTTCTCACCTCAAAGCTCATCAAAGAATACATACAGGTAAGATTATTATTATTATTATTATTATTATCATTATTATTATTATTATTATTATTATTATTATTATTATTATTGTGATTGAATTGTTTGTTGAGTTTTGAATTTCTCTCTCTCTCTCTCTCTCTCTCTCTCTCTCTCTCTCTCTCTGCCTTCTCTTCTTTCTCTTGCATCCCAAACCTCCTCCTCCTCCTCCTCCTCCTCTTCTATTCTTATCCTCTTCTCCTCCTCTTCTGTCTTCTTCCTCCTCCATTCTCTTCCTTCTCCTCCTCCTCCTCCTCCTCCTCCATCCTTTATCATTATCTCCCTCCTCCTCCTCTTCCTCTTCCTCTTCAACACACTTATAATCATGCAGCCAGAGAGAGAGAGAGAGAGAGAGAGAGAGAGAGAGAGAGAGAGAGAGAGGGGGGGGGTCGGGTATCTTGTCACGTCTTCACAATCGCTCCAGGGATTCAAACGCGGCGGGACTGGCCAATCAGCTCGCTCCGCCTCGACCAATCAGCGTCCTCCTCCTCGCCCTTCATTCACAAGTCTTGGGGGAGGCTGCCGGTGTACGATAACTCCCTCCGCGGTGGCTGAGTACGATAACATGGCCTTGAGGGGTTGCCGGGAGTACGATAATGGTGAAGAATGATAATAATAATAATAGTAAATAATGATGATAAGAAGAAATAGTGTAAATGGTGATAAAGAATGGTGATGATAGTTGATAATAATGGAGGAGGAGGAGGAGGAAGAAGAAGAGGAGGAGGACAGGTGTGAAAAAGAAGTTATTTGCACACCTGTGAAGAAGAAGGAGGAAGAGGAGGAGGAGGAGGAGGAGGCAACCGGAAGGAACACTGGAGGAGGAAGAGGAAGAGAAGGAGGAGGAGGAGGAGGAAGACAGATGACATGAAGTATAGGCCGTGAAACCATAAGGAAGAGGAGGAGGAGGAGGAGGAGGAAGGTGTGAGAGAGAGAGGGAGAGTAGGAGGTCCGTCAAATCATCATCGTCATCATCATCATCAATCGTAGCACCGTAAAAATGAGAGAGAAATGTTTACCCAGAGAGAGAGAGAGAGAGAGAGAGAGAGAGAGAGAGAGAGAGAGAGAGAGAGAGATTGGAATGAGGTCAACCTTCACCGCTGGAACGCAAGGAAAGAAATAATGTCTGGTTTTTATCTCTGGGGGAGAGGGAGAGAGGGGAGAGGGGGGCTGTGTGTACACGGGGGGGCGGGGTGGGAAGAGGGGGGGAGGGGGGGTGTATGTGTGCGTGTACGTAGGAGACACACATACACACACACAGCAAGACAAATTTATTAACACACACCAAAAAAAAAATCTTTGTGTTTTAAAATCGAAATAAAACAGAGAAAAAGGATGCTGTGTGTGTGTGTGTGTGTGTGTGTGTGTGTGTGTGTGTGTGTGTGTGTGTGTGTGTGTGTGTGTGTGTGTGTGAAAAATAAGATAGAAAGAAAAAAAAGAAGAGTAAGAAAATATATGTATAGAGATAATAAGAAAAAAAATAGAGGAGGGAGAGAGACAAAATAAAATAAAGAATAGGAAACGATAATAACCGTGTGTGTGTGTGTGTGTGTGTGTGTGTGTGTGGCAAGGGCTCCAGGAACAGGTTTTGAGC
Organism: Eriocheir sinensis; assembly: GCF_024679095.1. Lineage (NCBI taxonomy): Eukaryota > Metazoa > Arthropoda > Malacostraca > Decapoda > Varunidae > Eriocheir > Eriocheir sinensis. The sequence goes on from NC_066562.1 coordinate 9,678,449, forward strand.
CGTTCAAGTTTACCGTGCATGAGGGAGGGGGGAGGAGGAGGAGGAGGAGGAGGAGGGAGGGAAGGGGTTAGTCAGGCAAGAATGAAGGGAGGGAGAGAGAGGGAGGTGCGAGAGGAGAGAAGGGGAGAGAGAGAGAGAGAGAAAGAGAATGAAGGGAGACTGAGGGAGGAAGGAAAGGAGGGTAGAGAGAGAGAGAGAGAATGAAGGAAGGTTGAGGAAGGAAGAAAAGCGGGAGAGGAAAAAGATGCAAGAGGGAGGCTGAGGGAGGAAAGAGATAGAGAGGGAGGAAGAAGTGGAGAGAAATGAAGGAGGGAGGGAGGGAAGAAGGAAGAAGTGGAGAGAAATGAAGGAAGGAGGGAAGGAAGCAGGCTCTAAGAATGAAGGCGGGAAGAGGAAAGAAAAAGAAGAATAAAAAGAAAGAAAAAGAAAGAAAGGAAAGGAAGAATGAAAGTAAACAGCAAAATAAGAATGAAAGGAGAAAAAAAAAGAGACAAAGACTGGATGCAGGAATAGACAGCCAAGTTGAGAGAGAGAGACAGATAGGAGTGGACGGAGCAGACAGGATTAAAAGCAGCCAGAGAGAGTGGATGCAGATAGACAGTCAAGTGGAAAGAGAGACAGACAGGATTAAAAGCAGCCAGAGAGAATGGATGCAGAGTTAGACAGTCAAGTGGAAAGAGAGACAGACAGGATTAAAAGCAGGCAGAGAGAATGGATGCAGAGATAGACAGTCAAGTGGAAAGAGAGACAGACAGGATTAAAAGCAGCCAGAGAGAGTGGAAAGACAGACAGACAGGATTAAAACCAGACAGGAACCGATACAAGAGACAGGAGTGCAGACAGAGAAGGGTACAGTAGGCAGTATACAGAATGGGCGCGCGCTGAAGTACGGTCTAGCAAGGAGGGACGCAGCGCTGGGCCTTGGCTATCTTCCAGTACGCGGGATAAAAACTGAATGGCGGGGCTTTGTATGAGAAGGGTAATGCTCTGAGGCTGGAGGCGCCGGAGGAGGAGGAGGAGGAGGAGAAGGTGCAAGAGAGAGAGAGGGAGAGAGGGAGAGTGTGAGTGAGAGAGAGGTACCTTGTGTCCTAGTGTGTAGATAGGGAGGGAATCTTTTTTAACGTAAGGATATGTTGTGAGATTTGATAGGGAAGGGAAAGAAAAGAGAATAGGAACAGAGGAAGATTCTACTACTACTACTACTACTACTACTACTACTACTACTACTACTACTATTACTACTACTACTATTTTTTCATCTTTTCCGTGTAAGGTTGAATTGAAGGACGAATTTGTGTGTTGAAAGAGTGTGCGCGTTCGTTCTTATGTACACACACACACACACACACACACACACACACACACACGTACACACAGCTTTCACGTGTGTGTGTGTGTGTGTGTGTGTGTGTGTGTGTGTGTCCTCTTTGGAAAACCACGTAGCAACAGTGTCCTCCTCCTCCACCTCCTTCTTCTCCTCCTCCTCCTCCTCATTCTTCTTCTCCTCCTCCTCCACTTCCATTACATTCTACTCCTCCTCCTCCTCCTCCTCCTCCTCCACTTCCTTCTCTGTCCTCAACGGCCCATCGTCCTCCTCGTCGTCCTCCTTCTCTTCCTCCCCTCGCATGACCCCTACTATGACCCGCGCCAGCAGCATCACGGCTTCTCCTCCTCCTCCTCCTCCTCCTCCTCCTCTTCTTCTTCCAAGTAGGCTTCTCTCCCCGCGCACATCCAGACATAATTCCCCTCATGCAGCTCCTCCTCCTCCTCATCCTCCTCCTCCTCCTTCTTCTCCTCCTCCTCCTCCTCCTCCTTCTGGCTGTTTGGTCTCAGTGGTTCGCTCTGTCCATTTACGGTTCGATTCCCTTGTGTTAGTATTAACCCCCTCCCCCTCCCTCCTCCTCCTCCGCCTCCTATTCCTCCTCTTGCTTCTTCTCTCTCCTTCTCCTCCTCCTCATCGTCTTCTTAATATGTCTCTTGATCTTCTCTTTCTTCTTTTTTTTGTTTTCTTTATCTTCCTCCTCCTCCTCCTCCTTTTCCTTCTCTTCTTTCTATCTTCTATCTCCTTCTCTCTCTCTCTCTCTCTCTCTCTCTCTCTCTCTCTCTCTCTCTCTCCTCTTCTTCATATTCCTTCTTGGTCTTCCCTTTCCTCTCTTATGTCTTCTTTATCTTCCTCCTCTTCCTCTTCTTCATTCTTTTTCCTTCTCTTCTTCTTTCTATCTTCAATATCTTTTTTCCTCATCTCTCATTCTCTTTCTCTTCTTCTTATTCCTTCTCCTCTTCCCTTTCTTCTCTCGTTTTCTCTGTCTCCCTCCTCTTCGTCTTTTCTCTCATCATCTCGTCTCCTCTTCTCATCCTTTCTCTTCTCTTATTATCTCCTCTCTTTCCCTCTTCTCCCTTTTTTCCTTCTGATCTTTTCTCTCCACGGCTTCTTGCAGACTCCTTTCGTTCTTATGTTCTTAAATTTCTCTCTTGTCTTTGATTTCTCTCTTATTTATCTGTTTTATTTCTCCCTTTCTTTCTCTCTTTTTACTTCTCCTTTTTATTTCTCTTTTTCTCTCTTTTATTTCTCTTTTATTTCTCTCTTTTTATCTTGATTTCTTCTCTGTTTTTCTCTCCCATCATCTCCTTTTCTCATCTTCTCTTATATCGTTTCTATTCATCTCGCATCATCTCAATTCTCGTCTCGTCTCGCTCCGTCCCGTGAATGGCCGCTAGTGTGCAAAATCCTTCCTTTACGACAATACTCCTTAAGGGAATGACTGGGCGGGGTGACGTTGGTTAGGATTAGACTTGGTAACAATGAAGGGTAGACTCATTCATTACTACTACTACTACTACTATTGCTTCTGCTATTGTCTCCTCTTTCCTTCTCTTTCTTTCTCTTCTATTCTTTCCTATTCTTCTTCTGTCTTCTTTCCCTTTCTCCTTTTTTCCTCTTCTTTTCCTCTTTTCATTTCTCTGCTCTTTTCTCTTCTCTCTTTTACGATTGCTACTATATACTACTACTACTACTACTACTACTACCACCACTACTACTGCATTAAGATGGGTCAGAGGTTAATGTCTCTTGGTCCTCCAGTAGAAAGTGTTATAACGACTTGACCCCTTGCTGCTAAGGGCGCTAATCCTATGCAAGTCACGTGTATGTTTGACCCTTAGTGGCGAGGATGGGCTAATAACACCCTCCTCTTCCCCCTCCTCCTCCTCCTCCTCCTCCTCCTCTTCTGTGTCTTCTTCATCTTCCTCCTCCTCCTCTTCCTTCAACAGTACCTTTCTCTCTCTCTCTTTCTCATGAGTTCAAACGAAGAAGAGAAATGAGGGAAGGAAGGAAAGGGAGAAGGGAAGACCTGGGAGAGGGAAAGGAGGAGGAGGAGGAGGAAGAAGAAGAGGAGGAGGAGGAGGAGGAAGAGAAATGCATGCTTGGTCAAGGCGAAAGAAAAAAATATAGAGAAGAGAGAGAGAGAGAGAGAGAGAGAGAGAGAGAGAGAGAGAGAGAGAGAGAGAGAGAGAGAGAGAGAGAGAGAGAGAGAGAGAGAGAGAGAGAGAGAGAGAGAGAGAGAGAGAGAGAGAGAGAGAGAGAGAGAGATTGTTCATATATTTCTTTTATTTCTCGCATTTTCCTTCTACTTTCTTTTTTTCCATTTTCATTTATTTTCTCTTTTCTCTTTTTTTATTTCTCTTCTTCATTCATCTTTATTTATGTATTTTATTTTTCTTATTTTTTTTCTTTCATTTTCTTAACTTTCTCAAAACACACATTCTTATTTTCTCTTCATCTCCTTTATTTTCTCTTTTATTTCTCTTCACATTTTATATTCTTTCTTTACGTCAAGTTGTAGGAGGGCCTGTTGTGTGTGTGTGTGTGTGTGTGTGTGTGTGTGTGTGTGTGTGTGTGTGTGTGTGTGTGTGTAGGCTGTGTATGGAATTTGCAAAGCCTGTTTTAGAAGTGGTTTGTGATGACGCGGCAGAAACGACAAGAGGTGGAGGACGTGGAGGAGGTGGAGGTGGTGATCGTATGTGTAAAAATATATGAATGGAGATGGTAGTGGTGGTAGTAATAGTAGTAGTAGTAATAGTAATAGTAATAGTATTAGCTTGAGGAGGAGGGGAGGAGGGGGAGGAGGAAGTAGATAGGAAGTTTAGCGATTATATTTCTAGAAGATGAGGAGGAGAAAGAGAGAAACGACAGAGGAGGAGGAAGAGAAAGAGGACGAGAAAGAAGAGGAAATGATAAAGGAGGAAGAGGTAAGAAGAGGAAGAATAGGAAGAAGAAAAAAAAAGAAAAGTCAAACAGAAATTACGATTCGGACACAACGAAGAGGAGGAGGAGGAAGAGGAAGAGGAGAATTAGAACGAGGAGAGGAGGAGGAAGAAGGAACAGAAGGCGAAGAAGTAGGAAGAGGAGGAGGTGAACTAGAACGAGAAGACAGGGGAAGAAGAGGGAGTAGAAGACGAAGGAGGAGGAGGAGGAAGAGGAAGAGGAGAACTAGCACAAGAAGACAGGGAAGAGAGAGTCGAAGAAGTAGTAGGAGGAGGAGGAGGAAGAGGAGGAGGAGGAGAACTAGAACGAGAAGACGAAGAAGGAGGAGGAGGAAGACGAGGAGGAGGAGGAGGAGGAGGACCACATAGTTTCATGACCGGTCCTTTTTTTATGAAGGCTCCGTATTAGGAGATGCCCATGTCCAAAAGAGGGGAGGGGGGGCGGAGGGGGGAGGGGGGAGGGGGCGTTCACCCATTCAGAATTAAGGTGTGGACTGGCTGACCCCCTCTCCCCTCCCCTCTCTCTCTCTCCGTCTCTCTTCCCCCCATTTGCTCTCCTTCCCCCTCTCTCTCTCTTTCTCCCTCTCTCTCTCTTTCCTTCACTCTGTTTTTTTCTTTCATTTTCTTAGCTTTCTTAAAACATACATTCTTATTTTCTCTCTATCTCCTTTATTTTATCTCCTCTCCTTATGTTCTTCTTATTCCTCCTCCTCCTCTTCATGTATTCTTCCTTTCTTCTCCTTTTCTCCTTTTTTCTATTCCCTTTTCTTCTCTCCTTCTAATACTCCTGTCAAATTTTCCCTCTCCTCCTCTCTCAAACCTCTCAATTTTTCCCTCTCCCTCTCTCTCAAACACCTGTAAATTCCCTCTCCTATCTCGTAAACACCTGTAAATTCCCTCTCCCTCTCTCTCTCAAACACCTGTTAATTCACTCTCCCCCCCTCTCAAACACCTGTAAATTCCCTCTCTCTCTCTCTCTGAAACATCTGTAAATACCCTCTCCCTCTCTCTCCCTCTTTCCCCCTGCCCCCCTCTCACACCTGTCTCTCTCTCTCCCGCAGGTGAGAAGCCGTACAGATGTCAGTGGCCGGAGTGTCAGTGGCGGTTCGCTCGGTCGGATGAGCTGACGAGGCACTACAGGAAACACACCGGCGCCAAACCCTTCAAGTGCAAGGTGTGTGAGCGGTCCTTTGCGCGCTCCGACCACCTCGCCCTGCACATGAAGCGCCACCTGCCGAAGTCACAGAAGTAGAGAGAGGTAAGCTGAAGAAGGCGGTGACGAAAGGAGGGGAGACTAAGAAAGGAGTTACATGGAAAGATAGTTAGGAGATAAGGATATTAAGTAAGGTGAAGGAAGCGAAGAAGGAACGAAGGAAGATGAAGGAGTGAAGGAGAAGAGACGGACAGCTTATAAGGATGAAATCATAAGAAAGAGAAATAAGAAAGGAAGGAAGGAAGGAGACATAAGATAAGCCTTCCGGAACCGCAGGAGAGAGAGGCTGAAGAAGGCGACGAAGAAAGGAGAACGAAGAGGAAAGAACAGAAGATAGAAGGAGTTTAAGAAAGATGAGAAGCGAAGAGAGGAAGAAGGAAAGAAGGCTGATGACGAAGGCGATGAAGTGAAGACGGAAGGAGGAAATAAGAAGAAGAATATAAGAAGAGAAGGAAAATGAAAAGAGAAATCCCCAAGTTATAAAAGCAGAAAGAGGAAGAAAAGTAAAGAGGAATACACGAAGGAAGAGGAGAAGGAAAGGAGGAAGAGAAATGAATGAAGGAAAGTTAAGAAATGAAGAAACCAGTGAAGGAAAAGATGATTGGCTACGAGAATGAAGGAAGGAAGAAGGTGAAGGAAGGTGATTGGTGGATACGAAAGTGAAGGAAGAAGGAAATTGATGTTGACGTGAGAGAAGAAAGTGAAAAGGAAGGTGATTGGTTGATAGGAAAGTGAAGGAAGGAAGTGATTGGTATTGACGTGAGAGAAGAAAGTGAAAAAGAAGGTGATTGGTGGAGAGGAAAGTGAAGGAAGGAAGTGATTGGTGTTGACATGAGAGAAGAAAGTGAAGAAAAAGAAGTGATTGGGTGATTGGTGAATATGAAGATGAAGGAAAAGACGAGAAAGTGACTGAAAATGAAGGAAAAAATACAGGTGAATAAGAGAATGAAGGAAAAAATGAAAAAGTGACTGAAAATGAAGGAAAAAAGGGGAAAAAAATACAAGAAAAGTCAGACGTAGAAGGAAATGAAAAGGAAAGGAAAGGAAAATCAAGGAAAAAAACGAAATATTGTCACCTCCTTTATTTTCCTTTTTCTTTTTACTAATTTTAATCTTATTTATTTTAATCATTTCTTGTTTTTTTTTTATCTTTTCTTATTTAGGTAGTTTTTAGAAATGACAAAAACAACAACAACAAAAACAACTTGGGCATGAAAACAGCTGATTGTGAAGATGAAAATGATGGTGTAGATGATGATGGTGATGAATTTGGTGAATGTTACGATGGTGATGAAAGTGATGATGTTGGTAATGATGTTGATGATGGTGATGAGGGTGACGATGATGGTGGTGATGGTGACGCACTCCTTCACCTTCATCATCTTCCTCTACGTGTGTGACTAGACATCCTTTCTTTTTTAGTAATATAATTTTTTACAGTGTTTTATAGTTTATTAAAGGTAAGGCGAATTATTATTATTATTATTATTATTATTATTATTATTATTATTATTATTATTATTATTATTATTATTATTATTATTATTATTATTATTATTATTATTATTATTATTCTGCAATGGTGTTTATATTTTTTTCTTTTATTTATGAAGGTGACGGACGATCATTCTTTTTTATCGTATACACGAATGCTCTTTTTTATTGTTTGTTTGTTTTCCAAGATGGTGTACAATTATTTTTTATTTCCATTCATATTTTTTTAACTGTTTTTATCATGGTGACGAAGGAATAGTTATACACGAATGCTCTTTTTAATTTTTCAAGACTGTTCACTTATTTTTTTATTCATACTTTTTTAGACATTTTATTTCACTATTTTAATCATATAGACGGAGGAGCATTTACCACCACACTCGAATGCTCTTAATTTTTCAAGATTTTATGATTTACGAATATACACAAATGGTCTAAGTTTATTTATTGTTTTAAGTTCTAGAGGACGGCTGTACTATTATTACTATTACTACCATTATTATTATTATCATCATTATTATTATTATTATTATTATTATTATTATTATTATTATTATTATTATTATTATCGTAGGCCCGTCACCCTCCACCCAGGTCAAGGCCATCTTCTAGGCAAGGCCACAGCATGTATTTAGCACGTTAAGGCGTTCTCAGCTCCTAGCGTTAAGGCTTTCTGGCTGCTCCCGTCCCCTTTGTTTTAGCAGACACTCAGACATACAGCCCCCTCTCCCCCCCTTCCACCCCTTTGCCCCCCTTTGCCCCCCAAGCCACTTCCCAATTATCTACGTGGCTCACTTATGTCTACCATCCCCTTCATTCTTTAATCTCCCACCCCCTTCACTTTTTAATCTACCACCCCCTTCATTCTTTAATCTATCACCCCCTTCACTCTTTAATCCTCCCCTTCTCGACCCCCGCCCATTATATACTCCGCCCCTTTACTCCCCTTTCCCCTCACCCTTAGCCATGTCACAACCCTCACTCCCTCTTCCCTTAATCCCCACTTTCTCCACCCTTACCTCCCCCTTATATGCCCTTTTTTCACGCTTTTTACCCCTTTTATTCAGACCCTTAGTCACGTCACTACCTCTTCATTCACCCTTAGAAACCCTTATATTTAAACTCTTAGCCATGTTACTACTCTTTTACCCTTAGACCCCGCCCTCCACCCTTTCTTCACCCTTAGAATTCCATAATGAAGCCCCTCATCACCCTTTTCCGCTACCCTTAGAATTCCATAATGAAGCCCCCCATCACCCATTTCCGCTACCCTTAGAAATCCTTACACGTATTCAGACCCTTAGCCCGTTATACACCCTTAGCTTCCCTTTTCACCCCTTTCCATTCCCCGCTTCCCTTAGCACTTCCCCCTTAGTCCTCCTTTCCCCTTAGCAAATACGGCGCTCCCCTTACCCCCTTCCCTTTACCATTAGTGTCCCCTCCACGTCCCCAACACCCCTGCCACCCCTTACTCACTTCCCCTTAAAAATGATCCTCCCCCTTACCACCCCCGTATTCCTCGCCCCCATTACCTAAGGCGCCCCCCCACATGACTATCACCCATTAACACCCCCCTTTCCCTTCCCTCCCATTACCTAAGGCGCCCCATTCCCCCTCTCCCCCTCCCCTAAACCCTATTAATTTAAAGGGTGCGATTCTGAAACCCCTTTGTAATGGAGTCTAATCCCTTATCCCATTAATGTTAAGGGTTTCAATTCCCTTCCCTTTGCATTCCGAACCCTTTATCAGAGTTACCCCTTTACCCCCATTTATAGGGTCGCTGCCCCCCCTCCCCTGACACCCATACATAGACCCTCCCCCCTAGACCCTCCCCTGTGTGTGTGTGTGTGTGTGAGAGAGAGAGAGAGAGAGAGAGAGAGAGTTATGAATGTGTGTGCGTGTGATGCAAAAGATCAACACAATACCTGCCAACTTTGTATTATCACTCAGCATAAGATTAGTGAGTCGAGCTGCCTGTCTGTCTGTCCCTGAGGTGGTCTAGACTCCATTGAAAAGTTCTATTAACAGACTGAAGTATTATAAGTTGGGTACAAAAAAGTAATTCGTCAGGCAGTGTATTGAGGTTGCTCTGTGGGTTGCATAGGGTTAAGCATTGAAAGGTTATCTTAGGTAAAAAAAGAAGATTATAAGAAGTTAGTTGTGTCAAAATTGAAGTGAAATGTCATAAGTTAGATGCGAAGAAAGGTCGGGTTGTCTTAAGTAAAAAAGTATTAAAAGAAGTTAGTTGTGTCAAAATTGAAGTGAAATGTCATAAGTTAGATCCGAAGAAAGGTCGGGTTGTCTTAGGTAAAAAAATATTATAAGAAGTTAGTTATGTCAAAATTTAACTGAAATGTCTTAAGTTAGATACGAAGAAAGGTCGGGTTGTCTTAGGTAAAAAAAATATTATAAGAAGTTAGTTGTCGAAATTCAACTAAAATGTCATAAGTTAGGTTCAAAGAAAGGTCAAATAAATTAATAACAAGGGGATGCTTTCACTGGGTTAAGCATTGAAGGGTTGTCTTAGGTAAAAAATATTATAAGAAGTTAGTTATGTCAAAATTGAATTGAAATGTCATAAAAAAAAAAGTTAGGTACAAAGAAAGGTCAAAGAAATTAATAACAAGGGGATGCTTTCACTGATGGATTGTAAGACTCTAAACATACACACACACCCACACACACACACACACACACACACACACACACACACACACACACTCATACATACGTGCAAGCACAAAATAAGCATTTCCTCCATTATATTTATTTTTTCCTTCCGTCCTTTCTTTCCTTCTTTCCTTTCCTTCTTCATCTAGTTATATCTTTTTCTTTCCCTTAACACACACACACACACACACACACACACACACACACACACACACACACACACACACACACACACACACACACACACACTTGAAGATAGCACACTGAAAAGATTATGGATTGTACTGAAATTATTTAACTGTGAATTTGTTGAGGTCTTCCCCTAAAAAAAAAATAATAAAAATAAGTCTTCTAAAGTATTTAATGTACTGTTGAATTATTTCTTAAGAAAGCATGCAAAAACTGAATGGCTGTGTGAGTGTTTAAAGTTAATTTGACATATTTGGGACATTTTTGGGGGACATTTAGTTGACTTACCTTACCAAACTCACCTTACAATACATTACCTTCCGTCCTTACTTAGACTTTCCTTAATACGCAAATACATACATTCATATATACACTACTATCTAGGCGTGATCCTATTCAAATGCCAGATTATAAGGCAGTATGTTATATCCCTTATCCAGCTAACTAAACTCATAATTTCTCTTGGCATTACTCTCGTATCATCAACATAAAACATTATCTTTTTTTTTTTTTTTTTTTTTTTTTTTTGTTCTCAGATCAAGGGATGTTTTGATTGTGTTTCCTCCAAATGATAAAACTCACTAATTCTTTTTGATATTGCTTCTTCTGTCCCTTTTTTTGGTAATAGTAATACAAACACAAAATTCTAAGTGTGGTCATGTTTGAGTATCGCTCCTGAAGATCTGATTTCGCTTCATATGATTGATAATACTTCTAAATTCTTGTCATTACTTCTGTCTATTTTTTTTTAATATTTATACGAACACAAATCTAAGTGTGGTTCTGTTAGTTCGTCTCATTTACAAACCTCTCTAGGTAAATCTTGTTATTACTTCTGCACTGTTTTTCAAGAGTATTAACACAAACAGAAGTACAACATCTTAAGTGTGTGACCTGTTTAAGATATTACTGTTGAAGACCTTATTTAGCTTCACTGAATTAACAAAACTCACTAATTCTTCTTGGTATAAACACAAACTTAACATAATCACAGACTTATCAGAAACAACTTAACATAATCACGAATCTAATTAACAAACACACATATCGAACATCAACAAAACAACACCTGGTAGATATTACTGTCGAAGACCTTATTTAGCATCGTTGAATTGACAAAACACTAATTCTCGGTATAAACACAGACTTAACCTAATCACAGACATATCAGAAACAACTTCGCATAATCACAAACCTAATTAACAAACACATCTCGAACATCAACAAAACAACACCTTGACAAAACACTAATTCTCGGTATAATAAACACAAATTTAACATAATCACAGACTCATCAGAAACAACTTAACATAACCATAATAATTAACAAACAAAAATCTCGAACATCAACAAAACAACACCTGGCAGTAAGCTTGCTAAATGTTCCCTTGTCAGTCCCTTCACGCCTCCACCTTTTAGAGTCGACGCGATCCATCACTCACACACAGTCCCTCGTCTGATATGGTATCTAAGCCCACACAGCAACGTAGGTGATAGGTTCAGTAACACCAGCGAGGGAGGATGTCAGGGTTACATGATAAAGGATTGAATGCCATAAAACACCCCTTATAGTATCATGTCAGTGAGAGCATCGGGTTAGATAGCGATGTTACGAAAGGATTAGGTCAGAAATGGAAGCAATTCGTGTGTAATAAGATCAGATGCCATTTAATCCCCTTCATAGAATCTGGCAAAAGGCTAGATAGTGATAGTAAGGGTGTTGAGTACCCTAAATAAAAGAATCGGTTTCGGTAGTGACAAATTGTAGGATTGAGCGCCATAAAATTCCCATTATAGGCTCAGGGACAGGATTGGATTGCATAGTGATGTTGCAAGGGTGTTAAGTCCCCTTGTACATCAGGATCAGAAACGGCAGCGACTATTTCAATATGAGATCGAATACCTTATAGTCCCCTTATTAGGATCAACGGCAGCCTAGGTTTGGACAGTGATATTCAAAGTGCCATCTAAGAGGATTAAGTCCCCTTGAGTATTAGGATCAGAAACGGCAGCGACTTGTGAATAATAGGATCCAATTCCATATGTGTTTCCTTATTGTGATTTTAAAAGTGCCATGGAAGAGTATTAAGTCCCCTTTGTGTAGTTGGATCAGTTTCGGCAGCGACTTGTAGGATCGGATGCCTTTTAAGTAAGTTCTAAGTGTTTGTGTGTTTAGGTTAATGGCGCCTCCTTACGCCTCTATACCCATGAAAGAGTATGGCAGCGACTTGTCTGTAATAGAATCGAATGCCTCTAAGTAGAATCTAAGTATGCTTTTCTATGTGTTTTTAGTTTAGTGGCGCCCCCTTACGACTCTATACTCCACCATTCCTGCCATTCAGTGTGCCATAACGTGTGTAGTATTAAGGGTCCCGTTTGAAGTGCCATTAAGGGGGTCGTTTCCCAAGTGCCATTATGCCTTATATCTCTCCACTAAGTGCCTTGAAATGTGCCAAGTTTGGTTGTTAGCTTTATCGAGTTGTTTTCGTTCTTTTGTTCTAGCGTTTTGTGGAGTATTGTGGAGTGCGGCGTTGGTATAGATGTTTGTTAATGTGCAATTCCACTTAGAAAGGTGTGCTCGCCATTTCGTACGTACTCGCCTTTCCAGTTAGTACGCACGTAAGGGGAGGGTGGCGAAAAGTTACTCTGGAGACCTGTGCGTAAAAATATAGAAAGCATGCAAAGATTTCTCCCGACAACTCCAGTTAGTACGCACATAAGGGGGAAAATACTCTGCCAGACCTGTAAAGACTGCTCACGATACGTCCAATTAGTACGCACATATACCCTCCTTGAAAAACAAGTCCCTCAAAAACACAATTATTTTCGGGGCGCGAGTTGAGGCCCTTTATCATTGTCCGCGTACAAATTGGGTTACATGAACTGCATAGTGCGTACGAATTGGCGAGCACACAACACACCGTTAAGTACCTTCCGGAGCGCATAAAGGCGATAATCTGTCTTGTCATCATCAAAATATGGCTGTGTGAATTTTTTTTTTATCGTAACTTAAGAACATTCCCTTATCAGTGTGTGTGTGTGTGTGTGTGTGTGTGTGTGTGTTATTTATAAGATAACAACGAAGGACAGCTTGTGATAATGAACTTCAATAACTGTTTCCTTCAAGAATTGGTTGTGAAGAAAAGATAAGAATATAACACAAGAAAAATAGAAAAATTACTCAGAATGTTCACGTTAGGAATTATGTTTTTTTTTTTTTTTTGTCCTGGTTTTTTTTTTTTTTACTGTAATTTATTTGTCATTTTTTTATCATTCCCGTTTTATATTTTGTGTTTTATCCAAGTCTTCCATGCCTGTGTTCATTCATATGTTTGTTATTTATCTTTTTGAAATGTTCTCATCTTCATTTTTTATACCGAAAGTTTTATACATATATACAAACTGTTTGCCTTCATTCATTCACGGTCGTATTATTCATCTTTTTATTGTACTCATCTTCATTTGTTTCTATTTTTTTTGTTTGTTTTTTACCGGCAGTCTTTACGTACAAATTTAGTTTCATTCCTGTATTAATTCACATATCATCTTCATCACTCAGTTTTTATCATCATTCATCCACTATCTCCCCATCTTTACTTGTTTTGTACCGACAATCTTCCTTACGTACAAAATCAATGTCTCGATTCTGTATTAATTCACCTATCATACATTATTACACCATTCCTCTCATCGTTCATTCATTATTTCTCATTACGGACGCCTGTGTATGTGTGTGTGTGTTCCTCTGTCACGCTTGGCCGCTCCAGTGCAAGTGTAAGGCCGAGGAAAGTAGAGTCTGTTGTGTGAAGCCGTCCAGTGTGAGGAGAGGTTCTGTGAGCAGCTTAGTTTGTCCGCTGCTGCGAAATCCTCAGCTGTGATTGTAAGAGGCCGCAGACTGATCTTGTTAAATTTATCTATGTTTCTTTTTCTCTGTCTCTCTCTGTGGCTGCTTAAGTTAAGTGGCCACAGACTGAAGACTTGTTAAATTATTGCATTTGTTTATTTTTCCCTGTCTTTCTCCGTGGCTGCTAAGGTTAAGTGGGCACAGACGGAGTGTTCGCAAAAGATTATACTTCTGTTTCTTCGTCTGTGTTCCCATCTGTGGCCGCTGTGTCTGTACGGAACGATGTCTTGTAAATCTGCTACCCAATCTGTAGCTGCTGTGATGCGTTCTGTGTCTGTAAGGAGAAGACATTTGTTAATCTGAAGCAACCAATTTGTCAGTGTTTCCATCTGTGTGTACGGAGAGAAAAATTTTGAACCTGTACCTAATCTGTCTTCTTATCAGTCTGCTATCCATCTGTCTGTGTCCCAATCTGTGGCTGCTGTGATGCGTTCTGTGTCTGAAGGGAGAAGACGTTTGTTAATCAGGAACCACCAATTCGTATGTGTCTCCATCTGTGTGTACGGAGAGAAAAATTATGAACCTGTACCTAATGTCTTATCAGTCTATGGCCGCTTGTAGGAAGAGGAAACTTGCGAATCTGTACCAGACTTTGCACGCCGGTTCAGAAAAAGAGAGAAACAAAATCCACAAGCTCCTAAATCGTCTTCGGTGTTGTAATACGTAGACTCGCGTGCGTGTGTTCGTGTGTTCCCTCCCGTAAACAACAACAACAAAAAGGATTGAGTCTAAACTGTTTACACCGAACCGGCCTGAGTTTACAGCACAGACACACACACACACAAGTGGACATTGGACACCCGCGGACACTTACCCCGCCCCCCTCTCCCCGGTCCTACCCCAGTCCCCTTTTCCCTCTCTAACCCTCCCAGCCCCTCTCTAGACCCCCCTATAGCCTCCCAGCCTTCCTCTACCAGTCCCTCTTTTCCCTCTCTAGCCTCCCCCCCCCACTAGCCACCCAGCCCCTTTCTCCCTTCCTCTTCTACCCCCCTCTAGCCCCTCACCTCACCCCTAGTCACCCCAGCACCCCCCTCCCCCCCTTGCACCCCTATCCCCTCTCTAGCCACCTCTTCTCCCCGCTTTCCTCCCTTCCCCCCATCCCCCTCAGCACCCCCCAGTTATCTCTACCCGTTCCCCCTACTCCCTTCTAGCCCCTTCCCCCCTTCCCCCCTACCCTCTCCAGCCCCCCACCCACCTCTAACCCCTGTACCCTCTCTTCAGGTGTCCCCCGTGGGTGTCCGTCCCCAGATGTCCCCTTGTCCCCCGG
This sequence comes from Eriocheir sinensis, assembly GCF_024679095.1. Taxonomy (NCBI): domain Eukaryota; kingdom Metazoa; phylum Arthropoda; class Malacostraca; order Decapoda; family Varunidae; genus Eriocheir; species Eriocheir sinensis. The sequence goes on from NC_066562.1 coordinate 9,693,449, forward strand.
TGTCCCCGTGTGTCCCCTCCCAGGTGTTCCATGTGCCCCCCAGGTGTTCCCATGCGTGCCTCTCCCCCAGTGTCCCCGTGCGAGCTGCCCCCGCGTCGTACACAGGCCGCGAGTTGTTTCGTGACCTATTTGGTAACAAGCTTTACTGAAGGAGCTGGGGAGGTCACGTGTCCCGCTGGTCCGGGCTGCACCCCCCCCCCAGCTCCCCCTCCCTCCCCTCCTCCTCGTGCCCCCATCCCGACCTCTTATGTACTGATGGTGATGATGGCGAGGTGGTGATGGTCGTGTTATCCCAGGCCGTGTGTGTCCGCGCTCTCTCTCTCTCTCTCTCTCTCTCTCTCTCTCTCTCTCTCTCTCTCTCTCTCTCTCTCTCTCTCTCTCTCTCTCGTCAAAATTTACCTATAATGCCTTTTTTTCTTCCATCAGAATTAGATCATCTTTTTTTTTATTTCTCTTCTTAATTTCTCTCGTTTTAGAGTCCTTTATTTTCCTGGTTCCCTCTGTTTCTCTTCTATTTTTTCTTCGTTCGTCTAAAATTTCCTTCTTTTCTCTCCTGCGCCTCCTGTTATATCATGGCTTTTCTCTGTATCTCTCTCGTTTTACCCAGATAAATTTTCCTTCTGTCTCCCTTTTGTTTCCTTCGTTCGTCTCTTTTCCTGCTTGTCAAACTTAGTATTTTTTTCTTCGTTCGTCTAAAATTTCCTTCTTTTCTCTCCTGCGCCTCCTGTTATATCATAGCTTTTCTCTGTATCTCTCTCGTTTTACCCAGATAAATTTTCCTTGTCTCCCTTTTATTTCCTTCGTTCGTCTTTTTTCCTGCTTGTCAAACTTAGTATCAAGACCAGTTTCTACTATAAGGCTTTTGTTGTATAATCTCTTCATACAAGGTGGTGGTGACGGGTCTTTGCCTCTTAAAAACTCTTGTATAGATCAAACACACACTTTACTTCGCTTCTTACACCTCGATCTATAGTTTCCTTTTACTCGAACTCATTAATAACCGAAGTATACCAACCAGTGTCCTTCCTTTCCCTTCCCTTCCCTGTGTGTCGGAGTGTCGCTTTGTATACCCTGTCAACTAACTTCTAATAACCTCTACTAACCCTTCCCTGCCCTCACTGCTTCACTACTAACCCTTGTTGACTTAGTTTTAGCCCTAATGTTGCCTGTTGTAAGTTAGTGGTGGCGGGAAGTAGCTTTAGTTAGGCTAAGATGAGAGTGAGACGACTGCGCGCACGGGCTGGGAGGCGAGATAGACCAACGGGCCGTGTTCTCCAACGCTTCGGAACTCACACCCACCCACATTTGATAAGGCTTTTGTAGACGTAGTGGGTATGTCCATGGGTTGTTTTAGGAGCCTAGTGATAGTTTGACAAGGCTTCTACACCATGAACATCAAAAACACTCATGGGAACCCGGCTAACCTCTTTTGTGGTCTTGGGTAATAGTTATGAGTTGAAAGCGTCTGAGATTACGAACCGATCCACTTTATATTAACACACGAAGGCGAGGACGAGGCCATCGGGAAAGGAAGCGAGGAGACGAGGCGAGCGAGATCACTTAACAAATCTTGACCACTTTGCCCTGAACGGTACAAAAAGGGGTATTCTGAGGCATTACTCGATAAACTAAGTGACAGATAGAATGTTTTGATTAACGAATTTTGATACACTCAGACCAAGCGAATACGGAGGAAATAGAGACTTCGACCGATGGAAAGGAAAACATTTGGTAGGATCAGAAAATTTCGATGTTTACTCTGAAACTGGAAAAAATAAAATAGGAACATCCATATAATTGTGAAAAGAATAATGCAACAAAAATTTCTTGCGCGAACTCAAAATGGCGTTGAATTTGAAACTTTATAAAATGGTGATGAATTGGAATGAAGAAAAAGCTAATAAAATATCTAGAGCAAACCTTATTCAATCGACGTTTACTTTGAGACTTGTTAAAATAGTGGCAAATCCTGACCATGATATAACACAAAAAAATTCATAAAATCGTGTGAAACTTATTTAATTTAGGCGCGTGATTGATGCGCCGTTTGTTATTCAATTTCAAGTTATCACGAGCAAAAGACGTCACCAATTAATAAAGTAACCCGTCAATAAAGTCATCAATAAGTATCAATACCTCGGGAAAGACCATCGTTACACTACTAAAAAAAACTAAACTGGTACAAGAAAAACCGTAATACTGTCACGATTCTCAGATCTCGGCCATTAGAACAAAACCAAAGTCACGTTTAGCGCACGGTACCGATAATGCCGTTGGGAAGCCTTGCATAAAAAGTCCCATCGGTGCAGATTGTCCCGCGCGGGCTGTGTGCCGGACCCCACCAAAGCTCAAGACGGTACGTGCGTTCGTTGACCGCTCGGTGTCCTCTGCGGGGCCATGAACTTGTCCCGAGGCATGGCAGCGAGTGGTGACGTGCGTTCTGTACCCTGCAAGCACCTTTATAGTTGTTTTTTGAGACTCACGCGGCCGGCAAACACCTCAGTGACAGCCGCCAACCACACCGCACAAAGAACAGGAGAGAGTGGCCATTTCATCACAGGCGCCATCTTGTTCCCAAAAGAGCCCCGCGAAATTCAAATTGGTGCTGATTCAATCTTTTTTTTTTCCAAGCACCAATTTGAATTTCGCGCGGATCTTTTGGTATCAACATGGCGCTTGTGATCAAGGTGGCCATACTCTCCTATTCAATGGCTCTGACTCCACCGCTAGAGTGTGCCAGAGTGCGTGAGGCGGCTCCACGGGGTTGTGTTGCTGCTGTGCCCCGCGTGAGACCTGTGTTGTGTTGCCCGGGCCTCCGTGGTCTTCTGAAGGGAAGGCATACGTGAGGCGGAGGCTGTGTTGTGTTGTGTTACTATTGTGTTGCGTTGCTATAGTCTCCGTGCACTAAACTGGTCCAGAACCCCTATATGCCCCCTTCCTCTCCCCCCTTTGAAGGTAACATAAGTCCGTATTCTTAAACATATTGAAACCTCAGTTCACCTGTTTGAAAAGCCTCTCGTAGAAGTTCCTGTGGTTTTCATGAACTGTTTTGTGACCCCATTGATAGTTTTCCACGACTTATACATCTTCAACTGGAAAATAGCCCATAAAAAGCCGGTTAGTCTTCTCTGTGGGCTTAGAAAACAGTCATAATAGGAATCTGATACGTTTAAAAAGATGGATATAGACTCAACTCCCAACCTTCTCCCATCCAACCAATCAGCGCCCGTATAGAGAGAAGTGGGCGGGGCCTCTGCGTCAGTTTATCGTGTACGGTGACTTTAGTGTTGTGTTGTGTTGTGTTGTGGGCGGCCCTTCTCTTCCCCCGCCCCCCCAGACGTGGCTCTCACAAGGATAGGTTTGTAATACTGGTTTTTACGAATAAATATATTTTGTAAGGCGTGTGTTTGTGTCCTCCTTCCAAATAATTGTTGTTGTTGTTGATGGTGATGTAGGAAATGAAACTGAGGTGGTGGTGGTAGTAGTAGTAATAGTAGTAGTAGTAGTAGTAATAGTAGTAATAGTAGTAGTAGTAGTGGTAGTAGTAGTAGAGGTAGTAATAGTATAGTAGTAGTAGTAGTAGTAGTAGTAATAATAGTAGTAGTAGTAGTAATAGTAGTAGTAGTAGTAGTAGTAGTAGTAGTAGTAGTAGTAGTAGTAGTAGTGATAGTAGTAAAAGTAGTAGTGGTAGTAGTAGTAGTAGTAGTAGTAGTAGTAGTAGATAAAGAAGAAAAGGAGGATAAAGAAGAAAAAGGAAAATAATAATAATAGTAAAAAGAAGAAAGAGGAAAAGGAAGAAAAGAAGAAGAAATAGTAAAGATAATAATAGCAGAAGAGAGACTTTGAACTCGTAATAAAACAACAACAAAATAACATAAGCTACATAACCACCAATACCTGCATCCCTCCCCCCTTCCCCTACCATCCCAACCATCACGAGGTCAGAGGTCACACCACACACCATCTCCGTGGTCATCGAAGCTCAGGTAACGACAGGTAAATTGGAGGTGGGAATTCCCGCGTGCTTCACAACAGGCCCAGGTGTTGCACGGATCTGTCCCCATGCATCCTCTTCCTCATCCTCTTCCTCTTCCTCTTCATTGGTGTTTTCTTCCTTTGTTTCGTCATTCGCCTCGTGATCTTCCTCCTCCTGTTTCTTTTCTTGCATCTATTTGTTTGTTGTTTTTTCATTTTTTTCTCTCCTAAGTCTTTATCTTCCTTCTCGTCCACTTTCTCGTTTTCTTCCTCTTTCTCCTCCTTTTTGCATCTTTCTCCTGCTTAATTTACTCGCCTTTAGCTTTATTTTAATTAATGAAGAAAAACAAAGTAAGGTAGACAGGTTTGAGGGGGAGCACAGGGAGGCACTAACCTAATCATACTTTTTTGGTTATTTTGCTTGTAAGAAGTCATGGCGTGATATGTTGATTAATGTTGATGTCTAAGGATGTCTGGCAAATGATAAACCACCTCCCATCACGTGGAAATAAGAGGAGAGGAAAATAATCAAGAAAAACATAGTACGGAAGTTAGATTTAAAGGGCAGCACAGGGAGGTGGGGGGGGTGGGGGAGATATCAGCTGGTCACATTCACATTTTTCCTTATTTCCCGCGTAATAAAGAGTCCTCACGCGCTGGCCTTGTTCCTACTGGTGTCTAAGGATGTCTGGTAAAGGATAAACCACCTCCCATCACGTGGAAATAAGAGGAAAAGGAAATAATCAAGAAAAACATCGTACGAAAGTTAGATTTAAAGGGCAGCACAGGGAGGGGTGGGGGGGGGGGGAGAAATCAGCTGGTCACTCACATTTTTCCTTATTTCCCGCGTAATACAGAGTCCTTACGTGATGGGCTTGTTCCTACTGGTGTCTAAGGATGTCTGGTAAAGGATAAACCACCTCCCATCTCGTGGAAGTAAGAGGAAAAGGAAATAATTAAGAAAAACAAAGTACGTCAGTTAAGTTTAAAGGCCAGCACAGGGAGGCGGGGGAGGAGAAATCAGCTGGTCACTTTCACATTTTTTCCTTATTTCCCGCGTAATAAAGAGTCCTCACGCGCTGGCCTTGTTCCTACTGGTGTCTAAGGATGTCTGGTAAAGGATAAATTACCTCCCATCACGTGGAGATATGAGGAGAGAAAAATAATCAAGAAAAACATCGTCTGAAGGGGCGGCACAGGGAGGCGGGGTAGGAGAAATCAGCTGGTCACATTCATGTTTTCCCTTGTTTCCCGCGTAATAAAGAGTCCTTACGTGCTGCCCTTGTTCCTACGGGTGTCTAAGGATGTCTGGTAAAGGACTAACTACCTGTCATCTCGTGGAAATAAGAGAAAAAAGGAAATAATGAAGAAAACATGAACGTCAGTGAGAGGGATGCACAGGGAGTGGGGTCGGTACATAGCTAATCATGTTTTATTTTTCGGTGTTTCGCTTGTAATAAGAAGTCGTGGGGTGCTGTGCTTGTTCCTATTAATGTCTAAGGATCTCTGGCAAAGGATAAAGCACCTCTCATCACGTGGAAATAAGAGAAAAGGAAAATAATTAAGAAAAACCTAGTAAGCAAGTGTGTGAGGGTGGGCGCGCGGGTGGTTGAGCACTAACCTAATCATACTTTTTCGGTTATTTTGCTTGTGATAAGAAGTCGTGGCGTGCTGTGCTTGTTCCTATTAATGTCTAAGGATCTCTGGCAAAGGATAAAGCACCTGTCATCACGTGGAAATAAGAGAAAAGGGAAATAACTAAGAAAAACATTGTAAACCAGTGTATGAGGGTGGCCGCGTGGGGGTGTTGAGCACTAACCTAATCATAATTTTTCGGTGTTTCCCTTGTAATAAGAAGTCGTGGCATGCTGTGCTTGTTCCTATTAATGTCTAAGCATGTCTGGTAAAAGATAAACCACCTGTCATCACGTGGAAATAAGAGAAAAGGGAAATAACTAAGAAAAACATTGTAAACCAGTGTATGAGGGTGGGCGCGCGGGTGGTTGAGCACTAACCTAATCATACTTTTTCGGTTATTTTGCTTGTTATAAGAAGTCGTGGCGTGCTGTACATGTTCCTATTAATGTCTAAGGATCTCTGGCAAAGGATAAACCCCCTCTCAGCACGTGGAAATAAGAGGAAAGGGAAACAATGAAGAAAAACAATAAGCCAGTGTGTGTGAGGGTGGGCGCGCATGGGGGTTGATCACAAACCTAATCATACTTTTTTGGTTATTTTGCTTGTAATAAAAAGCCGTGGCGTGCTGTGCTTGTTCCTATTAATGTCTAAGGAAGTCTGGTAAAAGATAAACTACCTGTCATCACGTGGAAATAAGAGGAAAGGGAAATAATGAAGAAAAACAATAAGCCAGTGTGTGAAGGTGGCCGCGCATGGGGGTTGAGCACTAACCTAATCAAAGTTTGTTCGGTTATTTTGCTTGTAATACGAAATCATGGCGTGCTGTACTTGTTCCTATTAATGTCTGAAGATGTCTGGTAAAAGATAAACTACCTGTCATCACGTGGAAATAAAAGGAAAGGAAAAATAATGAAAGAAAAAGGAACAGCTGAGGCCAGGACACAAGAAAAGGCTGCCTGGACGCTGAAGTTAAGGTAAGGACATTGATTATTTGTTCCCTTATTCCCTCTTCTATTAACTTTACCTTACTTTTTTTCTTCTTCAATTTGATAGATTATTGTGTCTTTTTAGTGTTCTGAGTTATCATTTGTTTTGCTAATGATAACTATGACCTCATGTAAAATTTGACCAGGTTTTCTAGGCCATAGGTTAGGTCAGGTTAGATTAGGTCATATTAGGTAAGGTCAGGTTAGGTTTGGTTAGTGTATATTAGGCTTGGTTTGGTTTAGTGACCCTAGGTTATGCTATGCTAGGCTATATTGTTGTATAGGTTGTGGGCTATTACTATTATTATTATTATTATTTTTATTATTATTGTTGTTGTTGTTTTTGTTCGTTTTTTTCTTCTCATCACTAATGTTATTATCACTACTACTACTGCTACTAATATTATCATTATTATTATTATTTTTATTATTATTATTATTATTATTATTATTATTATTATCATTATTATTATTATTATTATTATCATTGTTATCTACTTGCTTTTTTTGTGAGTCGAATTTCATCGCAAATAATATCTCTTATAATCGTAACTTCCTGGGATTATGTTATTCTCTCTCTCTCTCTCTCTCTCTCTCTCTCTCTCTCTCTCTCTCTCTGGCATGAATGGGGATGATGTTGGCAAAAAGGAAGGGGGGAGGGGGTAGGGGGAGGGAGAGAAGGGGTCACTAATCCATTTGGTGAGGCAGGTCAAGATGTGTGCGGAACATATAATGGTGTTCTCTCTCTCTCTCTCTCTCTCTCTCTCTCTCTCTCTCTCTCTCTCTCTCTCTCTCTCTAATCTTTCTTATCCTCCATTACTTCATCTCACGTCTTCTGTTCTTTTATCTCTTTCCTTTCTATCTTGTCATTCTCTCTCTCTCTCTCTCTCTCTCTCTCTCTCTCTCTCTCTCTCTCTCTCTCTCTCTCTCTCTCTCTCTCTCTGTTCAGCGTCGGCAACAAAATGATCCCTTCCTTGTGCAACAAATCCTACGAAGAAAGGCTTTCCACCCTTAACATGTTCTCTCTTGAGAAACGTCGCCTCCGAGGAAAACTGATCGAATGTTTTAAAATACTTAATGGTATGATCGATGACACTTTGCGAACGAGGAACAATGGCATAAAGCTCAAATGTAGACAAGTAAATTCAGACTGCACCAAATTTTTCTTCACCAACGTTGTAGTGCGAGAATGGAATAAGGTCCCACCGTCAGTGGTCCAGTGTAACACGACTGACTCCTTTAAAAACAAGCTCGACCGTCAC